>NC_087217.1:12222031-12267031 GCF_015104395.2 Macrobrachium nipponense
GAATCTCTTACTAATAAGAGTTTCCCGACGGGTATCCTTATAAGGAGCATTTAATCACGTCTCCTGTCTTTAGCACTTTAATCATATTCTCTGGAACTTGTTTTATGGGATATGATTCTGGCAGGATGCTGTTAGACCCTAAATGGACTGATTCACTTCGCGAGCGCAAGAGCGTTGTGCAAGAAGAGGAGCGTCATTAACCACATTTGCTCCTTAGCTCTCTGCCCTTTCTTCTTTCCATGAAGAGGCCAAAGAGGCTTAAGGAACAGAGAAGAAGAAGAATGAGGTACGCGTTTGAGATTGCAGTTCTTCCTCTTAGATAGAGGAAAAGATTAAGAATCGATGAACACAGAAGGATTTGAAAGAGCATTCGCCATCCTGGTAGCGGAAGGCCGGAAGCACTTTCAGTCCAAATATTCAAGTATTGCTGGAATGGTTAGGCGCAGTGAAAATGTTTTTGAAATGTGTATACTTGATGACGGAAGTTATCGTTAACTTTGCAAGTACTGAGAAAGTTGTTTATATATACATAGTACATATTTACAGATGCACACACTAATATATATATATATATATATATATATATATATATATATATATATATATATATATATATATATATATATAATATTTTTCCCAATAGGAAGTGGTTCCAGAGGAAGACAAGAAGTCGGCAATTGCTTATATATGCGTCCTTTACTTGCTGATTCAATATTGGATGTCGGAATATGAACTAGTAGCATGTTCGTATCCCTATATGGTGTCAAAATCACCAAAACGAGCCAAATCAGGGTCAGTAGCCCCGTACTCTGCACTCTTTTGTGAGTGGGTGTTTGTGTGTGTGTGTGTGTTTTATTTTTTTTTTTTTTTTTTTTTTTTACTCATGGGCAAGTGCGGTTCACTGCAGGCATTAGGTACTAATGGTTCATTGAAGCGTCGTTTCGGCCCCTGGCTGCAACCCTTTTCATTCATTTCACTGTAGCTCCGTTCATATTCTCTTTCATCTTGCTGTCTACCCTTCTAACAATTGTTTCATAGTACAACTGGGAGGTTTACCTCCTGTTACTCCTTTGTAACCTTTCTATTCTCAGTCTCCCTTTCAGCGCTGAATGGCCTTATAGCTTCCAGCGCTTGGCATCAGGTCTACATATCATATTCCTGATCGCCAAGTAGATGCTTTTTGTGTATTTTTAATTCACAGTGATAGATAGTGTACTGCAAATTTCGTAAGAGCTGCTCTGTAGTCTCGAGCAACGGGGTAACAGTAATTTATCTCTTCGTCAAATAATTATCAATAGTTATGCGTTTGTAGATGAGTTTTTATGAAATATTTGTTATGATATTGCTAAACAGTAGTCATAATTTTATTATCGATTTCCGGAGCACTGTTAAGTAGGCTAGAGAGGATGAGAGAAAAAGTGACCGAATTTAGTATCCTGGCTAAGTGGCTACTAATTTTTAAACATGTTAAGTATATTTCTTGTCAGTTATTTAGAAAAAGTGCGTATGATATCTCTATAACATTTAAGGATTCGTTGTAGCTTTAGTCAGGGTTCTTTATGATTTGCCGTTTTGTGTTTGTACGCGCAACGTCCTTAGACTTTTTCCAAGACGTTGAGATTGTATGGCTAACTAAAGAAATTTTTTTGGACCTCGCATCTTTTCTATTTATTTATTTATTTATTTATTTATTTATTTTTGTTTGTTCGTAATGGTAACTCGGTTCGTGATTATTTATAACATTTGTTTAGTAGTATTAAACAACATTATAAAACAACGGTCATTAGGGAGCGTGAAAACTTGAATGTTTAAAACTTAAACATAAGAAATTACAAACCATTTTAAAATGGTGTTAAAAAAAGTTGAGGAATTTTGGATAAATTTTCGGATAGTATATTAAATATCTATTTTTCATAACTGATGATGTGGACCTGATACGAGAATAGAGTTTAATTTTTCGGAAGACCTTAATTTTGCTTTAGCGGATTGGCTTCCAAATGGAACATGGGATGACAGCAAGCTGAGAGAGAGAGAGCGAGGTTAGACACCTATTCAATCGGAGAGAATAATAATAATGATAATAATGTGCATTGTTATTATTATTATCATTAGTAGTAGTAGTGGTAGTAGGACCATTAGGTCTTTTATCATTTTCAAATTTACTACCAACGCTCCTGCCCCGTAGGGGGCTAGTGTTGTCAGTGCACCTCACGCGGTGCAATGTAGGCATTGCTTAAGGTTCCTTGCAGCGTCCCTTCGGCTCCTAGATGCAACCTCTGCTTCCTTATTCTGTACCTCCGTTCATATTCTCTTCCATCTGACTGTCCAGCCACTCTAACAAATGTGTCACAGTGCAACTGCGAGGCTTCCCTCCTGTTGCGCCTTTCAGACCTTTTCAATGTCCGATTCTTTTTCAGCGCTGAATGACCTCGTAGGTCCCAACGCTTGGCCCTTGGCCTAAAGTCTATAATCCATTCCAATCCTACTAACACTCCTGTTACCAGTATTACTGTTTAATAATAATGATAATAACAATAAGTTTATTATTATTATTATTATTATATTAGTACATAGTAGTAGTAGTAGTAGTAGTAGTAGTAGTAGTAGTAGTGGTAGTAGTAGTAATAGGAGGAGAAGTTTTGGTAATATTCGTAGTAAATTTGAAAATGATAGAATCTAACGGCAGTAGTAAGATTAATGATACTTAAATCCACTCTCCTTGGCAGCAGAGTCAACATGTCCTTATAAGGAACATTAACTTCGTTTCTCGTCGCTTAATGAAGTATTTTTTCCTTGTCACAATAAGTGGCAGCAGAGGGACTCTTGTTTTTGTAACGAGCGTTTTTTTTTTTTTGTTTTTTTTTTTTCGTTGGGCGTTCTGTAACACGCAAAATAAGAATTGAATATTTAAATAACTGCGTTAGAATAGGATATTTTATAAGATTTATTTTATAATTGAAAGAGAAATTGTTTTCTTATATTATAGAGAAAATATTTAACTTAATTATAAAGAAAATATTTTCCTAATTTATAGCGGAAATATTTTCCTGAATTACAGGGAAGACATTTTCGTAAATTAAAGAGAAAGTATTTTCCTAAATTATAGAGAAAATATATTTTTTCTAAATTAAAGAGAAATTATTTTCCTAAATTACAGAGAAAATATTTTTCTTAAATTAGAGAGAAAATGTTTTTTTCTCTCTAATTTCATTGAGAAATTTTGTCCTAAATTATAGAGAAAATATTTTCCTGAATTATAGATAGAGAAAATATTTTTCTATATTATAGAGAAAACATTTTTCTATAATATAGAGAAAATATTTTTCTATATTATAGAGAAAATATTTTTCTATAATATAGAGAAAAATTTTCCTAAATTATAGACGAAATATTTTCCCAATTAATAGAGAAAACATTTTCTCAAATTATAGAGAAAATATTTTCCTAAATTATAGAGAAATTATTTTCCTAAATTATAGAGAAAATATTCTCCTAAATTATACAGACAATATTTTTCTAAATTATAAAGAAAATACGTTCTTAAATTATAGAGAAAATATTTTCCTAACTTATAAGGAAAGTACATTCTTAAATTATAGAGAAAATAGTTTCCTAAATTATAGAGAATTTTTTTTTTTTTTATAAATTATAGAGGAAATATTTTACTAAATTATAAGGAAAATACAATCAATACACATTATCCTCGAGTATCGTGGTAATGATGAAGATAAATTTGTATTATAATGTTCCCTAGTTAAATATTAACTTCGTTTTATTTTCCTCATTCGTGTTATCTTCCAGTTTGGTGAAGTCATTGGATATAACGCTCATTTTATTAAATTAGATCATTGTAAATATATCCGTTTCTTAATTACGGCAATCATTTGATTTTGGGCAATTCGATGAAACAGCCAGATTCCACGTTAATCAGTAGGTTTCGATGATGAATGACAAAGTTTGGTGGACAGTTATTGAAAGAGAGAGAGAGAGGGGCAAGGTCAGTTTTCCAAAATTTTGATGGGTCGTTTATGAATAATTAAGAAAAGAGTCCATACGAAAGCCCTGTTTATTGAGTATGTTTTTCATATCTAAAATCTAACCTCCCTTGTGCCAACCTGAGCAGCGCCTCAATGGCGTGAGCGGTATGGTCTTGACCTGCCACCTCGATAGCCGCTAGTTCGATTCTCGGGCATTTCATTGAGGGGTGAGAGAAGTGTATTTCTGGTGACAGAAGTTCACTCTCGACGTGGTTCGGAAGTCACGTAAAAGCCGTTGGTCCCGTTGCTGAATAACCACTGGTTCCATGCAACGTAAAAACACTATACATACAAACTGCCTCTGGGAGCAAGCTGGAATTTGTCTTATGGAAGAGTAACTTCAAGATGAATGAGCCATGAACGACTTATCTTTGTTATTGTTAGTTATTGTTATTGTTAGTTGGAAGAGCTCAGAGAGGCCATTGACTTGCGAAACAGGGTTTCCGAGAATAGACTGTCCATTTGCACTAGAGCAGGAAAACTGTGATAAAAGGGCACTTAATATTCAGTACAGATGAATATAATGAATACATGAAGATCAGTTTGTTAGTAAGTAGGTAAAGTAAGTACGTAAGCGCGAATACAGAAAGAAATGAGAAATATTTAACATCCAAAGTCATGTCATACATAGACTGTTCGGACAGTTTTACTACTAGTAGAGGTTGCTTGAACTCTGGTAATGGTCTGTCTCTCTCTCTCTCTCTCTCTCTCTCTCTCTCCCTCCCTCTCTCTGTGGTGTCAGCCCTTTCGTCGTCGCAATGATTAATTAATCCTCTTTTATGGCTTATCCTTTACCCAAACGTTCAGCATCTGACAGACGAGGTTACCTGTGATACCAAATTAAGTCTGTCTAATCTCAGTGATTCACCCCTTTCAAGATTACCTAGTTTATATTTCTGGTCTTTATTTTCGGGCCGTTCTTGAGAGCAAGAGCCCGTACGAGCATAAGGCCGGCCTCACCTAACATAAGAAAAACAGCTTCAAGATTAAGTCTACCTAATTTACAAGCCCTATGATTGGGACTGGCTGGTCTATAAGTCTCTGCGATTTGATCCCAAATTAAGTCTATCTAATCTCTGCGTGTCCGCATTATTGAGTCATATCTGGTTTACTGCTGGTCTCTGTGAATAAGTCTGTCTAGCCTATGAGTCTCTGTAATTAAATTGATCAAATTTATGCGCGTCGCTTCCGTAATATTTTGAAGCTTCGACCTGGAGATATATAGGACTAAGCGGGTTTGCAGATGCGTTGCGGAAGGGCGGTTCCCGCCTTGACACCGAGCTGTTGATAAAGCACTTTGATTTCGCGGCCCACTAGTCTCATATACCTTCATCGCCTTATCCGTAATGATCTGCGTGGCGTGTGACTCGTAGATAATAATCCTCGAGAGGAATATTTCGAGGGGGAGCCCGTGGGCGTCCAGCGGGAAAGAGGGAAAAGAAAGAAAGTTGATGATGGATGAATCTAACGGCTTCGAGGCCTGGCTGGGGATGATTAACGAATTCTCTCGTGCGACGCTTATGAAGTCTCGACTACAAACAAGTTAGACCGAGACTTTCTTAATGAGAATATAATGGCAGCGTTCGTAAGGCACCAGAGAGTTTCTTCTTCTTTTTTATCCGGTCGTACTGCTAGAAATGGGAGTTACAATCAACTATAAATAACTTCATATACTTTTCTTTTGGAGGAAATCACGTGCTTAGCTCAACTTTTAATGGCGTATGCAAATGTTCGTAAATCTTGGCAGTCCTTTGATATTAAGGTTTTGCACCCAACGATTCACGTTAAAAATGAATGTTTTTAGAAAGCTACCAACTCCAGTTCAAAATTTCACTCTGAATTCCTCTTGGAGTGATTATTGAAAACACGCGAGTTAGCTCACTCATGATCGAAGCGTCTAGTAGTAAATGCTGAAAATTAAAAGAAAAAAAAGCAATCAGCATAAGATAAGTAATAATTGAGGCATGCAGCAAGGAGAGTATTTCCTTCAGGCAGCATAATTACACCCCTTCCCACACTCATTCTGTATTAATCAGTAATCGCCAGATTGCACGAGTCACTTGCCTTCTTTCTCCCTGCCCACTTCCCCCCCCCCCCCCCCCTCCCTCCCTTCCCACCCCATTGGCTGGCGAGCTTGGGATTTTCATCTTGCTTAAACTGATCTTTATTTTAACTTCTGCTTAAGAAGCAATGGTTTCTAGACGTTATTAGGGGGTGAGTTTGTATTTGTGGTGGGGCATAGGCCAGTGGGAAGCGCACCGAGACTTGTCTTTTAAATGAATGTCCTGTGTTAACTGGTTATCTGTTGCGCGGTCTTCTGCTCGGTCTGATTGGAAGGCGGGTATGAGGAAAACATACGTTAGACACTGTCATTTTACTTCGTAGTTATGGTCTTGTTCTTCGTATGTTATCGTATTGTAGAAAATTATCACTGTTGTTCGATTCTTTCTCTCACTTTGAAGACGCAAGCTCCTTTTACCAGAAGCCTTAGGGTGCAGTAGACCCATTTTATGATATTCTTTAAAACACTGAATCTTCACCTCATCGTATGCTTTTGACTATTGCTAATCTTTATTGCATGGTTGAAGACTCGGTCAATATTATTACCTTATACCTAGTCATGTTTATATTTAGTATGTGTCTTTAGGCACTGTCAGTTTTCACTTTATTGTATAACTAATGAAACGCGGTCAACCTCAACCTTAAAGTGTTTTAGGATACCGTCAAGGTTTACTTTATATGGTATAGGAAATCACCCTTTGTTGTATAATTTAGGACACGACCTGTTACACTATCGTATTGAAGAACATTGCCAATCTTTACTTTATAATATGCCCTAGAACACTGTCGGCCTTTACTTTATTGTACGATTTAGGACACGATCATTGTTTACCTTATATGTTTTAGGACACCGCCAATCTGTCTTGTGCTTTAGGGCGCTGACAGTTAGTAGTTATATGATTTAGGTCACTGTCAGTCTGTACTTCAAATTAGTTTAAATTGGTTGTAAGTTTCTTCTTGATTACATAAAGTAACCGTTATATTGTTTTTCTTACCGAACAGATACCAAGAAATTAACTCCCAGAAGCAGTGGACGGTTCCATTCTAAGAAGTAGGTAAAGGTTAAAAATTCAAGTTTCATTATTGATATTTTGAGTTTATATCTCGGTCTTACACCGTAAACTGCATTACGGAATATTATAACCACAAAACGATACAATATATATATATATAATATATATACTATATATATATATATATATATATATATATATAATACTGATTCAGATAATCAGAAAACAAATGAAAGATTTCGGTAAATTTTATTTTTAGACACAAACAGGTTATCTTTAACCTAATAATTAGGAGGGCACGTTTAGAGGTGCTGTTATTAAGGAGTCAGTAGGAAAATGTAATAGTTCTTTGGCAGTGCTCAGAATGTTTGTTTCATTCGTTATTCTTTATTATTATTCATTTTTTCTTCATTTTCTACATTTAGAGGAGGTGGTCACTTGGTCTTGTTTTGTGTGAAAGTCCGATTATTTCGGAAAAAAATGTTGGTGTAATGTTAGTAAGGTAAAAATAGTAATGAATTTTTTTCATTCGGATCGTTTTTAGCATAAATGCCAATGGCAATTTTTGAAAATATATTGCCGCGGTTTTATGTTGATTTAGATACGTTTTTTTTTTTTTTTTTTTTCTTAGAGAAAGGGCCCGAGGTGGTATAAGGGCAGCCAAATTTGATGACAACAGTTTCATTGATGGCGCTGAGTGCACAGTATAGAAGCAGTGTCTTGACTTGTAACTAATTGATTCATACTCTTGTATATCAGCTCGAGATGTCTGGCGGTTAAAAACAGGACAGTAGGTCTATTTGATTTGATTGAACTTTAAAGTTGTTGTTCTCTCTCTCTCTCCCTCTCCCACCATATCGTCTTACAAATTACAATATGGTCTTACTGTGCGAAATCACCAAGGAACCATTTGCATAAGTCCTAATGATGTAAGCTCCACGCCATACTACTTTACAACCGTTGATTATCATAAATGTCCCATTATTCTGGTCGCTGATTATCTTCAACTGCTTGTTCGTACATTTTTGTCCCGTTGTGATTCTTACGAAGTATAATCTGCCAAATTGCGTTGGATTAGTAAACAGTGACAGTTATTCAAAATGGTATTTTTAGAAGCTGCTAAATTTGTGAGAATCTGATAACTTTTTTTTTTCATATTATAAGTGTAATCCGGCATATTGTGTTGGATTAGTAAACAATGACAGTAATTCACTTCTAAAGTGACGCCTGAAAAGCGTCCTGCCGTCATTGAATGTATCTACTTGGAAATCTTCTATGTCATTGTTCGTTTTAATTACAAAGCATATTTTCAGTTCGTGGAATCTAAGGTATTTTTTAAATGTTTTATATTAATATAATTTGTTATAAGGAATTGGCACTGCCCATAACCTGGGGCACGTGGAAGATGAAACCCAACACCATTAAAAAGTAATGCCGCATAATTGGCTGATATACAAAAGTTAAGACTTTATTATCAAAGGGGAATTCATTTAGTCCATTATGTTATATATGAGATGTAATTTTTGCTTTAGCTATATTTTCAGGGATTTCTTTTTTTTGGGGGGAGGGGACTTGGTTTGGCCTTCTGGTGTCACACTGAAAACATTACGTTTTATTGGAAATCATCGTCATCGTCATATTCAAGGATACGAAAACAACAACCAATAAGGAAAGCAAGAGTAGTCATATGTAGTCCGTGACGTCATAGAAAATGATCCATCTTGATCGGGGTTTGTTGATAAAATATCCATTATATTTTGTTTTCGCATTGCTGTCAAAAAATAATGTGTTGGAAAAACTCGCCATCAACAAGATAAGTTTCACAAATTTGTTAATTGTTAAAGAATGTTCCTGTTAGTGTTATCAATGATGGTACGGTATTTTTACTCCTTTTATATTATAACACCCAAAGGTAGATCTTACGTATCTCGCTTGATTCGGATCGAATTTATGTTCGAATAATAGCGTGAGAATTTGTATGGTCTACTTTTCACATCACAACTGATTCTTTTCATTCGTTACGGAGAGAGAGAGAGAGAGAGAGAGAAGAGAGAGAGAGAGAGAGAGATAATAACCACATTTGGATGTAACCTAAAGTACCTAATCTTATACCAAAGATTTGCAGCCCGCCGTCAGAATTGTAAATCGAGACACGTGAAATTAAATGTAGAAATGAATAATATAAATAGAGAAACGCTATATATATATGTATAGTATATATATAATCTCAAGTATAAAGGCCCATGAAATCAGTGTTTCATTGGGCCTTTATACTTGAGACGTATCCTGTTTTAACAGATGAATTTATTTACATATATAATTATAACATAATATATATATATAATATATATATATATCTATATATATATATATATTATATATATATATATTATATATAATAATATAAATAGAGAAACGCAGAATTAGATGTAGAAATGTATAATATAAATCGGACACGTGGAATTAGATGTAGAAATGGATAAAATTCACATGTGTATTCACCTGCATCTCGGAACTGTGACGTTGTTTTGGGGTAAGGTACGATCAAGACTATTCCGTCCCTGTCACTTCGATTAGTTCTCGCTCAGTATGGCCCTCTCTCTCTCTCTCTCTCTCTCTCTCTCTCTCTCTCTCTCTCTCTCTCTCTCTCTGCCATTGTTTCCTTTTGTAGATAAACTGAACGCACATATTCGATATTCGGTGAGATCTCGCGTGAAGTAATGCCTTTCAAACCTGTTGAATGTTTTGGTCATGAATTATGCTGTCATGCCAGACTTATAGCTAAGGCAGTAACAATAACCTTGCATTGGAATATTTAAACCATTTACGAGCTTATATATTACTCTATCATGAAGCGCCATTTTCTGACGTTTTTGTCGATAAACGTGACATTCTGGTTTATTGGATTTGCATCCGTTATATTACAAGATTTATCTTTGTTGCTGATGATGTAAAATGATGTCGTTAGAATGTTGGATCAGTGGAATTCCAGATTAACTTTGTTGATGACAAATTAAGTTAGAATGTTAGATCTGTGAAATTCGATGGTGCCTTTGTTGGTAATTAAATAAGATCTTGTACTCACTGTTATACGTGAGAGATCCCGAATGCTTTGTTGGTAGCAAGGCAACAGTATATTTTAGTCGCTAGATCTGCGGAGTGCCAAGATGGCGTAGATCAGCGTTCAGCAGGTTGGGCGATGATAGCCGACTCCCGGGCAGTCGCGTTCTTTATTTCTTCAATTCCTGTTTGTAATGAAATGCGCCGAGGTCGTTTGAATATTGCCCGTCTTAATGATAGCTGTTCAAGGCGCCACTGACTTTTTTTACTATGTTCTTAAGTGGTAGGTAACTCGCCTTTTATCTCTTTGGAAGTTTTTAAGAGTTGAGGCCGTAAAATGTGTGATGTCTGATTCCTAGAAAATGTTGATTTTTGTAGAATTCCCCGTAGCCTATTCTTACTGGATAAGTTGTCTAAAGCTCTTGCATGGGTGGTTAAGTACTGTATTAGGGAACAGTATATTTTGAGTAAGCTAGAAAAAATTATATATGTATATCATATTGAATTAGTAAGGGATCTCTTCTTTCTTTATTTTCCATTATTTCTAGCCCCCGTGGGCTTGTTTCATGTGAATAGTGTTCATCTTTTAAATTATATATATATATATATATATATATATATATAATATAATATATATATATGTATATATATATGTAAAATAAAATTCATCTGTTTAAAACAGGATACGTCTCAAGTATACAGGCCCAACTGAAACACTGATTTCATGGGCCTTTATACTTGAGATTATATATATACATATATATATATATATCTATATATAATATATCTATATATATCTAGATATATATATATATATAGATATATCTATATATAGATATATATTTATATAATATGATATATAGAAAGATAGATACATAGATAGATAGATAGACAGAGAGAGAGAGAGAGAGAGGAGAGAAAATTTACGTCACCTACCCACAGCGACGCTATGACAAGTTCGACTCAACAACCCCGAGGATGGGTTCCAGGAACCTGGCCCACCCGTGGCTCCGAAACCCGAAACCTCAATGACGTGTTGGGACGATTAGCCATCGGTATGAAAGGTATAATTTCCATCTTTGCTAATCTATTGCTCAGGTTGCAAGTGATATGCCTTTGGGATCATGAATTTAGGGGACTTTTATGCAATTAAATGTAGATTTTGATTTGTTTTTATTTTTATCTTAGGGCTACATTGTCTTATACAGCTAACCATATTACATTAGATTTTTGTTAGGTTAATAGTGATGTGCCAAGTGCATAAGAATTTTAGTGGACTGTATGCAGCTGAATGTAGATTTTTATGTATTTATTTGTTTGTAGGCCTACGTAGGCTTATAAAGCTAAGCATATTGCATTAGAATTTTTGTTAGGTTGATAGCGATATGCCTGCTCCATCGGAATTTAGTGGATTTGTAATGCAGTCAGATGTAGATTTGAATTTTTTCACTTTTGCTTAGGGTTACATAGGCTTTTAAAGCTATGCATATTGCAGCAGATATTTGTTGAAAGGTTTGATATTATCAATATGGTTGGAAGGTATTACATTTATTTTTTATTTAATGTTCATCCCCTTTTGGGTAGCCCGGTCAAGATCGAATTTGCAACGCTATTGGGTTGGTAGATTTTTTTTGCTAAAATTAGAGTGAGTTGTATTCTTAATTCGGTATAATCACTGTATAATTTTTCTTTTTTGTTGATTTGTTAGAGTACACAGAAATGGTTCGAATGGGTTCAGTTGGGTACAGAATCGTTTTTGCCCAAACGAAATTCCTACTCCGCTTGTAATTTTCGTTTTTATTCCGTTCTTTGATCACGAGTAGCTTCCATAATTTCGAAAAAAAGAATAAATTTTGAAGTTAGGAGCATCATTAGGGCCCATGATGAAGTGACGAACGCCTCAAGGCTACAGTTGTGCTACTGAAACTGTGAGAGGAAAAGGTCGTACTCCTGTCTAACAAAGACCAATAAATTCATTATTTTTCGAAGTTTTTAAAAGCGCCTCAGCGACGTGGTTGGTATGGTATTAGCGTCGCACCTCGGTGGTCGCGAGTTCGATTCTCGGCCATTTCATTGAGGAGTGAGAGATGTGTATTTCTGGTGATAGAAGTTCACTCTCGACGTGGTTCGGAAGTCACGTAAAGCCGTTGGTCCCGTTGCTGAATAACCACTGATTCCATGCAATGTAAAAGCACCATACAAACAAACAAACAAACAAACGAGTTTTTCAAAATTTCTCCAGTTGCGTCATATGCAAATGATAATGGCAAGTTCCTTCTGGTCAGTAGTTTGATTCTGTTTGTTTGTTTGCTTGTTTGAATGGTGTTTTTACGTTGCATGGAACCAGTGGTTATTTAACAACGGGACCAACAGCTTTGCGTGACTTCCGAACCACGTCGAGAGTGAACTTCTGTCACCAGTAATACACATCTCTAACTCCTCAGTGGAATGTCCGAGAATCGAACTCGCGGCCACCGAGGTGGCAGGCCAAGATCAACGTAAAAACACACAAACAAACAAACAAACAATGTCGTTTACATTTCTTCGTCGATCTTTTCCTTCTGGTCTATTTTTTTTATTTATTTATTTTTTCCAAATTCTCATTGGTCATTTTCCCCCAGTTATGATTTTTCCTAATTTCTCTCTCTCTCTCTCTCTGTCTCTCTCTCTCTCTCTCTCTCTCAGACTTTTCTTTTTATTCATTTACCAACATTAGGTCCTTTTCATCTTTTTATTTATACTAGCTTCTACGTTCGATCTCCTTATGATCTCCTTTTCTCGGTGTCTTTATTTCACTCCCCCAAGGTTTCTTTTCCTTCATTTTCCAAGAATCATTTTTCTCCCTTTTTCCAGTTGCTGTCAAAATCCAAGTGCATTTGCCTCTACATAGCATTAACCTTCAAAAACACCTGACGGCCTCGTTCCTGATTAAGTTAAGAGGAAAAAGCTCTTGCAATGAACCTTAGCAGATTGGTACAAGCTGCAGTGGATCCTGTGAACGATAATAACAGTGAGAACGTAGTACAATCCACAATCGCCATCTTAAAATGCCTTCACTATTCATCGTAACGTGAGGTCATTATATCCAACTTTCTCTGTCCATACCCTTTGCGATGGGTATCATCATCAATATTTATAAATGCATTGTTTTTCTAATGCTTTCAACTCATAATCTATTTTCACTTTCTGTGTAAAGCGTTGAGGTATTTTTTAAAAGGTGGGAGATGGTTAATAATATTTAATTTAATTTATATTGAGAAATATTTTGTTGTGTGTTTTTTTTATCAATATTTTTGGTTTTGTAAAATGTTACAAAGGTTTTTGTTAGGAATTTTGATAGACAAAGTTTTCAAAAAGGAATTTTGATCGACAAAGTTTTCAAAAAGGAATTTGATAGGCGGTTGGTCAGTGCCATAGACGTTAGACAAGGAAGGAATAGGAAGGTGAAATTGGCATGAGGGAAGGAGAAGAGAATGGAAGAAGGAAGGGAAGAGGGGAAGGGGAGTGATCTCAGGGAACGGTTACGAAAGTAGTAAGAGAAAGAGAAGAATGTGTGTAAGTGGAGGAGGAGGGGCAGGAGGAAGAGGAGGAGGAGGGGAGGGAAGAAGGGGAGGAGGGGAAGGGAAGGAGGAGGAAGAAGATAGAGAGAGAGAAGGAGAGGAGAGAGAGAGAGAGGAGAGAGAGAGAGAGAGGAGAGAGAGAGGAGAGAGAGAGAGGAGGAGGAGGAGGAGGAGAGGAAAAGAGAGGAGAGAGAGGAGGCAGGAGGTAAGGAGCAGAGGAGGAGAGGAGAGAGGAGGAGAGAGGACAGGAGGAGGAGAGAGAGAGGAAGAAGAAGAGGAAGAGAGAGAAAGGAAGAGAGATGAGAGAGTGTGGAGAGGAGGAGGAGTGGAGAGGGAGGAGGAGGAGGAGGGAGGAGAGGAGGAGAGACAAGAAGAGAGAGAGAGAGAGAGAGCAAAGAGAGAGAGAGAGAGAGAGAGATGAGATAGAGAGAGAGAGAGACATTTTGATTTTAGACTTAAAAAAAAAAAAAAAAAAACTGGTATTCGTAACCATCCAGTGACGGTCACCTTCCATTGGCAGGCCGTCTCGCGTTATTTTTTCCTCCCGGAGGCCATTTGCATAATTATAGGCACACCCATTGAATATAATGCTCGGCTGAGGGAGAGGATGATTGAATCAACTGGCCCTCGACTCATCACTATTCTCACTGTCCGAGTGTTGCCGACACTATCATTACCAGGCTTCGACTTCATTATTTTTTTCCCCCTCCTGGTTGATGGTGATCTATCACGTCGTTACGGGAAGTATTTCGTCAGCCGTCTTTGACGAGAGCCGATGGGGCGGGCATTATTCCGTGGCCTTGCCTGACCCATGGCTTGGGAAAACGAGGGGGATTACGGAATTTCGGAAACGGGGGAATGTTTTTTAATGTCCCTGTTAAAAAAAAAAACCGAGAAAAATAAGAAAGTTAACAAAATCAAGGGGTTCATTTCTGCCACCATCAAAATAAATCCAGTTAATTTTGTTTAAAGAAAAAAAAGGAAAGGAAAGAAAAAGGTCATACTACATAAAAGAGACTCACCATGCCTTTGCCAAAAAGTCCTTCCTAATAATATTCCGGAGCAAGCAATGTGAAAGTGAGAGGACTAAACAATAGAGAGTATCCATGTTCTTGCTAAAAAAAAAAAAAAAAAACAAAAAAAAAAAAAAAAAAACTTTTGATTTATTCTCGTTAATGGAGAAATACAGTAGAAAGATGAGCAAAGAGAGTGAGGCCATCCGCGTCTATTCAATAAACAATTCTTGATTTTATTTGGGCGAGCGCGGCAGAAAATTGGTGAGATTTAGTAGCGATTAACTTCGCATTTGCCAAAAACACTTTAATTTAATCTTTAAAAAGTGGTTGGATAAAAAGCAAAGCATCATCCCCGTCTCTTTAACAAAAATCAAATTTAATTTTACTGGGGAAGAAACGAAAGAAGATGGATGGTGAAGGATGATTAGGGATTAACCGTTTCTCCGTCCAAAATTTCCTCTCGGCTGGATTCGCTAGGAAACGCAAGATGAGGGATGAGGAACATGACGACGTCCTAACTGTCCCGCTATCAAGAATTATCTCATTATTGTCATATTCACAAAGACGTACTGTCAGTCAGAAGTGTTATTACGTGTCTCCGTCTCGACGCGGCAACAATGGGAGATTTGGTGGCACCCTCCTGACAGGTGTCTCGAGGCGCCGAGTGAGAGATTTTAAGGTACGAATTAGCCTCTTGGTGCTGCAGACTTCTGGCTTGTGTTTCTTTCTGGTACTGAGATTCGCTGCTCTACCTGTGGTGTTTGGGTATGGTAACACTGCGTCCCGGGCTTTAGATAGTTACGCTATGTGTAAGTTTTAGGTAAATAAAAGGATATCTGGGTGTACATTTGCAACTGAAAAGTGTTTTAATAATTTACTGTATGCGAATTACACCGTTAATATTCGAAATAGGATATTAATATTATTGTTGAATGTAAGCTGAATGTAACTATCTAAAGCCCGGGACGCAATGTTACCATACGCAAACACCACAGGCGGGTGGACAGATGGAAAAAACCGAGTATAGTTAGCGAAAATTCTCTGTTCGCCTCACCGTCTGTGTCTAGATTTTTCTGGAACTGGGGCTCTCTCTCTCTCTCTCTCTCTCTCTCTCTCTCTCTCTCTCTCTCTCTCTCTCTCTCTCGTGGCTTTTGATTAATGCTTTCTCTGAGAATTTGGCTCAGCAGATTTTCATCAGATAAAAAAATTAAATATCTGACTCTCAGTTTTTATCAGGTCATCAAAACAACGTTTTTCTCTGTCTGTCTCACTCAAGGGTTCTCTGGAATCAAGGATCGTTTCCAGTTTTTGCTGGATGATTGAAAATCTCTCTCTCTCTCTCTCTCTCTCTCTCTCTCTCTCTCTCTCTCTCTCTCTCGTGGCTGTGGTTAAATGCTTTCTTTGAGAATCTGGCTTAGTCAACTATTTTTATCAGGTCATCAAAAAATTTTTTTTTCTATCTCTCACACAAAGGTTCTCTGGAATCAAGGTTCGCTTCCAATTTTTCCTGGATTAAAAATCTCTCTCTCTCTCTCTCTCTCTCTCTCTCTCTCTCTCTCTCTCTTAATGCTTTTTCTGAATATCTGACTCAGTCAATCTTTATCGGGTCATCCCAATTTTTTTTGTCTGTCTCTCTCAAAGGTCCTCTGGAATCAAGGATCGTTTCCAGTTTTTGCTGGGTGATTGAAAATCTCTCTCTCTCTCTCTCTCTCTCTCTCTCTCTCTCTCTCTCTCTCTCTCTCTCTCAACTGACTCTTCATGCTTTCTCTGAGACTTTGGCTCAGTCAGTTTTCATCAGATCATAACATTTTTTCCTCTGCATCACTTAAAGGTTCTTTGGAATCAAGGTTCGTTTTCAGTTTTTCCTGGATGACTGAAAGTCTCCCCCCCCCCCCTCTCTCTCTCTCTCTCTCTCTCTCTCTCGAGTGATTAGAATCTGATTTTTGAGGACGTACATTTATCGTAGTAAATGACCTGGTGATGAAAAAACCTTAACGAACAGTCAACAGATTTTACGAAAAAGAAGGATTCATGATTTCCATATATGTATGTACGTACACACAGATATACATATACATATATACTATATATTATATATATATATAGATATATATATACATATATATATATATATATATATATATATATATATATTTGTATATATATATATCTATATATATATATATATTATATATATATATATATATATATATATATATATATATATATATATATATATGTTAATAGGGGAGTTCGTTATTTAGCATTCCTGCAATCTCTTTGGAAAGTTTTCCTCTATTAAACAGTACAATCGGTGTATTTCCGTATCGTTAAGTAGTTAACGTCTCAATTTGTCTGTTAAACGAGCGTAGAGAACAGTCGATTCTCTGCGATATATAAATTTGAGACTTGCAGTAGCGATGCCATATTTAATATTCAGCGGTTAACTGCAGTAGCGTCGCGGTGGTGTTGTGAAGTGGGCATTCTAACGGATAATAATGATGTTGCCTTTTATAATGTTTAAATGCCTCATCCTGCGAAGTTGGACGAGCGTTAGGTAATCAGCTGTGATCCATGTCTGTCCGGTGGTTTGCTTGCTTGCTTGATTTCTTTGCTGTCCAAAATTACCCCCTAAAAAGTGTATTGATGGATTGCGGTGACTCTTTTTCTAAGGTTAGGCCATAGTTCAAGAAAGTTTGGTTATTGTTGGAGATGTTCCCATACTCTGGAATTAATTTTAGTTTTCTGCAAAAGAACACTATTGAGATGGCTTTGTGAGTCCGTCCACACTTTTTCTCTCCGCCCTCAGATCTTAAAAACCACTGAGGCTAGAGGGCTGCAAATTGTTATGTTGATCATCCACCCTCCAATCATCAAAAATACCAAATTGCAGCCATCTAGCCTTGGTAGTTTCTATTTTATTCAAGGTCAAAGTTAGCCATGATCATGCGTCTGACGTGTCGTGGCTGAAAGTTTCATGGGCCGCGGTTGAGAGTTTCATCGTACTTGCTTTTTTTTCATAGTTTGTAAAGATTTTTTTTTATTTAATTTCAAAGACATTTGCCTCATTTTGGGCTATGGGGGTCGCGGTGGACTTGATTGGATTCTATTAGAATAGCGTGATCGGTAAAAGAGAAACATGTGTCTCATAAAATTCGCTCGACATTAAAGACTTCATTTAGATCCGAATATGAAAAATACTCATTTAAATTATTTTTCCTCACTCTTAGACGAAGCGATTTAAGGCCGCCAAAAATGACAGAACAGTAAAATACGAATCTTGCTTTTTTTTTTTATGTAACTAGGCTCAGTTTGGGGCGTGGATGTCTATCTCCTATCTTATTACAGAATAAAGATAAAAAGGGTCTGCTTGTTCATCTCCATGTCCTCCCTATAAGGGAAGAGACAGATAAAAATGGAAAGACGGATCGGCGATATGAAAGGAAATCGTTTGAACAAAATTCGCTTCTCGTTAATCTCTATCTCAAGATTTTGTCCTGTCTAGTTGATTCCTCCGTTTAACTTGACGTCCATTAGCGTAATGTTTTGGATATTGTATCTCTTTTCAGTTGTTGTGATATTCATTTTCATTTATTGTCTTACGCGTCTGTAAAGGAATGCGCTGGAAGGACGAGTCAGGGCGTCCCTGCTAAGAGTGATCGATGCAAACTTATTGTTCAATCATTTAAATTATTTGAAGTATTTGCCGATTAATTTGTTCCCTTATGGCAGTAACTCCTTCCCTGTTTGGCAATGAGTCGTTCTTCATTGTTCATCAAAGCCTTGAAACATTTTTTCTTAGTAGTACTTGAATGAGTGGTTGTGTGAGGAAGATTTTACTTCTAGTCGCAAATTTTGAACTAAGTAAAAATCTTCATTATTTAAAAAGATATTTTGAAAGTTACCGATGAATTTTAAGGAAAAATTGTAGGGTGGTGTACTAGAAGCCAATAAAGAGCTTGTCAGTTTTTTATTTATTTATTTTTTTTCAATGAAACCCTATATTGATTCAAGGTGGTTATTTCCTCCAGTGTGGGTGGAAACATGTACTTCTATATGCTACCTAATTTATGTAGGCCTGTTTTCTAAGTAATCTTTTCTTAAAATTAAACATGCTAAAACTTCGTTAAAAATAATTGGATTGAAGAAGTTACATTTATTGTTTTAATGATTTATGTGAATCAGTTTCCACAAAATCTATGATTACCGATGTCATGGACTAAAGCAAACACAAGAAGTGTCTAGAATTCTCTGAAGGCTTCCTGGGTTCCCAGAGACTTTTGGAAAAGGTCATGACTGAGGTCGCAAGGGCGCACGTTCAACATTATTGGGCCCCGAACACCAAATCGAAATGAGAAGTGATGCTATATTAAAACTTTTCAGTGACAGGACCCGGTCTTAGCAGTACGTACAGTACACTGCTACTAACCATCTTTCAGTACTCTGTTTCTAACAATTTTTCAGTTCCTGCCTCTAACCATTTTTCATTACCTGTTGCTAACTATCTTTCAGTACCTGTTTCTAACCATTTTTCAGTAAATTGCTTCTAACCATTTTTCAGTGCCTGCCTCTTAACCATTTTTCGTTACCTGTTGCTGACCATCTTTCAGCACATTGCTTCTAACCATCTTTCAGAACCTGCTGGTACCTATGCTAACCATATTTCAGTAACTGTCTCTAACCATTTTTCATTGCCTGTTGCTAATATTTTAGTACCTGCTGCTAACCAATTTTCAGTAAACTGCTGCTAACCATTTTTCTATTTTTCCAGCAGTAGAGAGGCAGGTCGACACTTCCTTCGTTATTAAGCCCTCCCCCCTTACTTCTTTTATTTGCATTTTTTCATGTTTTCTTCGGTTCTGTCCTAGAGAAGGATGCTATGTTCCCATTCTTTTACTTTTAGTTCTTCAAAGCTCGGCCCAAAAGATAGAAAGTAGCCCATAATAATTCTAAATCTCGATGCTTCAACCATCATGATCAGTAACATAGATGAGAAAACTCTAGCCAGACATTATTATCCTACTAAACTTCAAGAGAAAACCAACAATTTTTCCTCAGTTGTCGAAGCCAAACAAAAGTCCCCTTTCAAAAAGGAAGAACAGAGGCACCGCCGAAAGTAGTTAAAAACGAATTAGCTTCGCAGCGAAGGACCCGGTTTACAAGGGTGATTTAAGTGAGAAGTTTCGGGACGAAAGGAAAAAAAAAAAAAAAAGGGAATATAAGATAAATCACCGGAAATTCTTGATTAATTGGTGCCGGCAAATATGGACTAAGCCTGGGTCTCTCTCTCTCTCTCTCTTGGGTCTGGTGGCGCTGTGTCCGGATTCTTTAGTCTTTCAGCAGAAATGGGTGGAGTGTTGGAATCTAATTGGACGCTTAGGCTGTTTTGCATGCTGGGGACCTTCGGTCTTTTGCTCCGTATATGTGCATACTTTCTCGTGATGTACTATACTTGTTTTACCACCTAAGTGTCTGCCTGTATGCGATCACTATATGTATATATATAATATATATGATATATATATATATATATATATATATATATATATATATATATATATATTATATATGTACTATATATTATTTATTTGTACTGTATATATTCTTATAAATGTATATATATATATATATATATATATTCATATATATGTGTATATATATATTTATATATAATAATATATATATATATATATATATATTCATATATATATTATATTATATATAATATAATAACATATTTCATATATCTATATATATATATATATATACATATGTATGTATTATATATATATATAATTTCATATATATATATATATGTATATATATATATATATATATATATATATATATATTATATATATATATATATTATCAAGCTACAAATTTCCTTTAATATCTAATTCGCTCTACTTCGGAATTAATATATTGTCATATATGTTAACAAAGGAGGGAATTTATTAAGCGATAATAATAGAATTGGCGGGACGAGGTTTGGCTTTAAGACTTCACTGCCCAGTCCTGGAATTGAGAGGTCGCTGGTTCGCGCAGCCTGTCGGCCGCCAATTTCTATTATCGCTTAATAAATTACCCCCTCGGGTTAAAACATATTATGAAAAATATATTTAATTCTGATGGTTAGGCGAATTAGATATTAAAAGGACAGATTTGTAAGCTGCGTAATATTTAGTTATGAATCACGGTAATGTGATAGACGTTATATATATATAGAATATATAGATATATATATATATATAATATATATAATATATATATAATATATATAAGTCTATCACATTACCGTGATTCATATACATATATCGAGTTACAAATATATTAGATATATATATATATATATTATATATAGATATATACTATATATATATTATTATAATACACACACACACACACTGTTTATGTTCTTATTGAGTAGTATATGTCAGACAGATAGTTTATTATCCTTAGCCTCGCCATTTCGTTTTACTCGTTGGTTTCCCTTTTCTTTCTCTTCTCATTAATGATTTTCCTCAGTCATGCTCGAGTATCTGTAAGTTGAAGTCTCTCTGTATCCCTAGTTTGGAAAGCGATCATGTTCAGTGTTATGGCCTCAATTTATATACATTTGCGACTCACGCTACTTGAATTACCATCTCCCGGCATGATACAGCCAGCCTTTAAATGCGTAATTTATTTCTTCCTCGAGCATAATAGAATGCCGCCGCTCGCGCAAATGAAGGAGCAAAGAAAGTGAAAGGGCCTCTCGCTCTTTGTTCCGATCTGCGTTTTGTTACGAATTAGGTCGACATCAGAAGCGCGCCAATTAAATCATTATCGCTTTGCATCGGTCTCTTATGGACTTTCCCCTTCGCTTATTGCGTCGTTTTTTGTATTTTGTTCCCTTCTCATGAGATCCGAATGAGGTTAGTGAGACTGAAGCAGCGGTATGCGAACAAAATCGCCAATATCGGAAGGCAACGATCGACTGACAGCGCTTGGCAGCTTGCTGTGCTTCGACTAAGGATTCTTTCCGTGCCGGGAATAGTATTGGAACGTAGTATGCTCCCGACACCTGTTCGGAAGTGGCGTCGTGTTTGTTTGATTTCGGGATTTAAATTTGAGATAGCTTCACGCCATTGCATATTCTTATGATAAATTATTGTAGTGATGAAGAATTTTCGTGGTTGTCTTTCAATTTTTTCCTTTATGGGCAATTTTAAAACTGAGAAGTCTTGTTACACCGGTTAAATTTGCTCGAATTTTCTGCCACGTAAATATTAAACTTGTATAATATTTTTTGCTACGAATCTGGGGAGAGAGAGAGAGAGAGAGAGAGAGAGAGAGAGAGAGAATGATTTTGCAATCAAAGGAGGTATCACATTTATTGGTTATCTAAAAGCGCGTAATTCTCCTTGACCATTGTCATGGTGGAACCAGTTAATGTAAAAATAAGTGTTATGTTATCTTGTTAAAATCAGTGTTACGTATCTGAGAGAGAGAGAGAGAGAGAGAGAGAGAGAGAGAGAGAGAGAGATTGGAAAATTTTGCAATCAAAGGAGGTATCAGATTTATTGATTTATCTGCAATTCATTTAATTCACAGAGACCGTTGTCGTGATGACGTCATTTGAGATCCAATTCGTCTAATCTCATTAGTTTAACTTTGCCCAAAGTTTTTCAGGTTTAAACTGGAAGGAAACTTTAGGAGCGTGTAGCCAAGTTTCATCATCTCAAGAGCACGGCGTGTCCGCTGCTTGCTTTTTTCCCCTTCTCTCCTGGGCGTCATGCAAGCAAACTCTCCAAGCAGCTAAGCAACAGCTTGCTTGCTAGACGACCCGCCCAACATTCCCCCTCCCCTTCCCCGCCCTCCCCTCCTTGTCTCCTTAAAAGTTAGGATAGAGGAGGTGTTAGCTGAAGGCCTATTCGTATACCTCTGCCCTTTCCTATTTGGGAGGATAATTTTTAACTTAAGCAGTGAGAAGTCTCGTTACACCATGCTTAGGGTTCCTTTTGCATCTGGGGATAACAGTTGCACCACAAAAAAAGTACGTGCGTTGGTTATTTAAACCTTTTTTTTTTTCGTATTTTACATGAATAGAAGTCATTAAAAGCGTTTATCCTTGCTTTGTCAGTCCTCTGAAACCGGTTCAATTTTGCTTGTTAGTGTGAGAAAGAAAAACAAAATGAAAAACGTACGGGAATACGTGCCATTTGCTGACCTGTCCTTTATACCAGACAAATTTTGCCTTAATTTGACTCGACATATTCATCCGATGTTGTGTGACTCACCCTTTGAAAATCTTGTAGTTTTTACTCATTGTATCATAGTGAGATAGTCAAATAACTGTTCACGTTTCTATGGAAGTATGGGGATCAAAAATATAGTTAACACCTAAGATGAATATGAGAACAGCGAAAAATAGTTTATATTTTTGAAATTTCATGCTTTCTCACAAGAAATTATCGCTCCTCTGGAGTTTTCGGTAAATGAAAAAAAATGGTTTTGAAACAGCTCTTTAAAACGGGCTTCTGAATTTTGTCAGACACGAGTTTTTGCTATTGGAAACTGTCATTAAAGTATTAGTTACCCTTATTCTCTCTCTCTCTCTCTCTCTCTCTCTCTCTCTCTCTCTCTCTCTCTCTCACAAAACGAGTTCCTTGTAATCTAGTATGACTAGTTGCTTATCAGTAAATTTCATACTAAGTATGAAATTTACAGTAAATTTCATACTACATCAAAACGGGAGGACCCTCTCTGTAATCCTCTCATTATTCTTAGGGTATCCTCTCTCTCTCTCTCTCTCTCTCTCTCTCTCTCTCTCTCTCTCTCTCTCTCTCTCTCTCTCTCTCTCAACATACTTTGAAGTTATGGGTTTGAAAATTGAAATGTGTATTATTCTTAGTTGCATTTTTGTTAGTTTGTATCCGTTAAAACTTTAGCCAGAATGTATTAGTCTGCAATTTTATAGATAATAATAAGTATTGGGAATTAATCTACGGTCCTCTCTCAGACATTACCGATAAAATCGTCGGTACTGGAAGTTGTCTGTGTAATGTTGATATTTCTTATACAGTATACCCCAAAATTACGTTTATAATTATTGCATCAAGTGTCTTTGATCGTATAACCTGCGTCGTTAACGAAGAGAATTGCAGTTTTTCTTTCGATGTTACAAAAATCTGGAGGACGAACAGATAAATGTCCTTATCAAGACACATTCCAGAGGAAATGGTAATGCAGTCTTGCAAATGAGGGAACACTGAGGCAGAGGGAACGTTAATTGGATCAGTAAATCGGGCAAACAGTTAGAAAGGTCAAATGACGTATGTGTTTTTCTCTGGTTTTATTTACACTTATGCAAGGAAATATATCCCGGTTCTCATCCTTATACCTTGTCTTTTCTCTGGTTAATGCTATTCCTTTCGATTTCGAATTTTCATGGCTTGAAGTTGGATGCCTATAAGTCACTGCTAAATGCTCTCTCTCTCTCTCTCTCTCTCTCTCTCTCTCTCTCTCTCTCTCTCTCTCTCTCTCTCTCTCGTTATGAACGATTTTCTTAGGTACCCAGTAATCCACATATGTGTAAGATTGTAGAGTGAACTCTCTCTCTCTCTCTCTCTCTCTCTCTCTCTCTCTCTCTCTCTCTCTCTCATACACAAGCAGTGTGTGTGTGTGTGTACACGTATGCGCACATACAATACTCGGAATATGGTATTTTACTTTTGGGAACACAGAAGATGTTATCCTCCCTGTTGTCAACAATTCTTTTTAGGATGAAGTAGCCGTTCCCAAGCCCTTCCTTAGTCTGGTTGCTGCCCCCATAACTCGACTAATGACCAGGTACACGATTCACAGCTTAGGTCAGCAGAGACAGAAAAGACTTAGTGGTATCTGCCTAAATCGAATCCTGGTCTTCGTGCTGGAAGAGAGAGAGAGAGAGAGAGAGAGCGCGCGCACAAATATGAAAAAAAATCTAAGGAGAAAAACCATGATGTCACTACTGTGGTATAACCTATGACGTTATAGCTATTTGACGTCATAGCTATTTGTCTTTGGTGAGTACAGGGTGGAGGAGTGTCAGGAAAGGTTAGTGAGGGTTTATTTGCATCTCCATTTAATTATAGGTATTTATTTATCGTGAATAAATATCATATAGTTAAAATGATTGCAAAAAGTAATGGACAACAGGATCTTACTGTTCTGTGTAGGTGTAGGTGTAAGGAGTATTAGTGCGGAAAAAGGAGACTTATTCAGATGAGCAGGAAGTGGGTGCATAAAGATGTGATAAATAGTTACCGAGATCCCTCACCGCAGACGCGGCATTGTTCTCACACGAGGTAACAAGTTTCGGCAATTATTATATTGGCATGAAAGATAATCACATGAGCAACGTAGGCCTGCATGTTTGGGATTTTTAGATTTCATAAGTGCTTAGTTTAAATATACCTATGTAGCAGACTAGTAAATTAAAGGTGAAAGCTTTGTGTAATTTTTATATATATATGTATAATATAATATATATATATATATATATATATATATATATATATGTATAATATATATAATATATTATATTATATATATATATAGTATATAGTATATGATATAGTATATATATATATATATATATCTATATATCTATATATATATATAATAATATATATATATAATATATATATATATATTAAATATATATATATATATATATATAAAGAGTTTTTATCACATCACCTTGATTCATATACATGCATTAAGCTACAGATGTCCTTAAATATCCAATTCGCTCTACCTCGGAATTTATGTATTTTCATACATGTTAACCGAAGGGGAATTTTCTAGTTGCTAATAATTTCGTCCTCTCGTGGATTCGAACTAGCGGACAGAAGATAAATCAGAACTTCGGTGACATTATCGACTCTGCCAACAAGTGAAGTCCTGATTTCTCCTCTGTCCGCTGGTTCGAATCCACGTGAGGACGAAATTAATATCAAATAGATAATTCCCCTTCGGTTAACATATATGAAAATATATTAATTCTGAGGTAGAGCGTATTTGCTTGTTGGGTAATTTGCGTGAAGGGGAAACGCAGAATAAACCTTGAAAATATTATTTTTGACATTTAAATGTAAAGAAAAAAAACAAAACAAAAACAAACACGCACGATTATTACAAAATAGATAAACAGGGGCCAAGTAAAAGAAGTGGGTAATAAAACAAAGCCAGTAATAACGAAGTGCCAGACAAAAGGATTCGACTCGAAGGATAAATAAGGAATAAGGAAGGAAAAGAGGCGTTCGCGTCTGAGTTGGGTGGGCGGGGGCGGGGTGGGGACGGAGTGGCCCAGGCGCCACGCACATATACGTATGCAAACAAACGAAACGCACACGACTGCATTTAAACATACATGTAATACGTACACATCAGAGGTCAAGTCTAGTGATGTAGAGGAGGGGGTAGGAGACGGCGGATGGCCCGGCGGGGGGTAGGGGGGAGGAGGGATGGAGGGGGGGGGTAAGGGGACGCGACGGGAGGCTCCGAAGTATAGTCCAACCAGAGTCTCTTCGGTCCAGCTCGCGCCTATTTCGCGACACACACATGGTATTTTCGCGCCAAAATACCCGTCATTCGCGCGGGTTACCGCCGGCGAAGTACCGGTAGTCGGTGTCAGCGTGATGCAAACAACGCGTAAATAAGTCATTAGGCCTAGAAAACCCTTCGGTTTGGGCGTGCGACGGTCGTAGAATGTCGCGGGTTCGTTAAGGGCGGTCAGGTGGCGTCGGCGACTTAGCCGGGTCTAGGGAGTTGATAGCGGTATCCCCGGGGGAGTAGGTGATATCCCCCATGGGGAACCGCCCAGACAAAAAAAAAAAAAAAAAAAAAAGAAAAAAAAAAGAAAATCTTCCAGGACATTTGGAATTCAATTGGCACGCGGCTCATCGTCATTCCTCGCGTAAGATTGTCCTGCCGATATCGCTAATGTTTTATTTTAATTTTTTTTTTTTAAATACGTCTTTATCTATCTATATGGGTGGTTATTTAAATGCATTCCTCGTCTTGTCGGTAAAAGGACGCATCATTAAACCTCCGGGCGATATGGCAACGTCACAACACAGGACCCCGGCAGCAGGCAGCAGGCAGCTTGCTCCTCGCACAGATGCTGGTCTCGCCTCCAGTCGGAAATGGCTGGCCAGTTCCGGTCTGAATAATTTTGGTCAGATTATTTTTCAGATATTAGTTACAGATTTCCCCCCCCCCCCCCCATTTTTTTCAGTTTAACTGAAATTGTTTATAGTGCTTGTTTCGGGTTAAGTATGTCGGGTTTGAAATTCTAAGATACATTTTCTTTGTTGTTTGAAATAAGCGTATTTGCATCACTAGTTTTGGGCATATACAATTTTAAGAAAAATTATTGTGGGCTGTTACGTTGTTATTTCCCTTGGAAATAGTTTCGGTCTACTATATTTATGCAGAATTTGTCCGAGTTTGGGGTTGGGAGCATAAAGGTTTTTTACTTTTAATTATATTTATATAATAATAAAGGTCTTTGCATTTCTCGTTAGAGAAAAAAGTTACAAAGAAAATATTTTTTTTAGTATTGTTGCCTTAGGAAATGGTCTACCAGTTCCGTTCTTAATATTTTAAGCCCACAAAAGTTTTACCGATTGATTTTTTTTATGTTAACGAAAAGCGTTGTCATATTTCTTTGAGGCAGAAGATGACCACGACGAAAAGCGAGACCTTCCAAGGACGTTTTGTCTGTACTAAACGAAAAGTCGGGATGCACAACTCAGAGAGAATGCCTTTAGATACGGCATCGTTAAGCCGAGAATTTGATTAAGTGGCTTTTATCTTCATTGTTTGTCGAGTACGTGATTCAATTTGCAATTTGCAAGAAGCGTAAAAGGAAGAAGAAAGGGAGTGAGTAAGAGAGATGCGGAGAAAACGGCGAAAATGAAGAGAGTAGAATAGAAAGTGAAGGAAGACGGGAAGGAATTAATAGAAGAAATAACGAGAAGTACGTGAATTGATAGAGGTGTCAGAGAGAGAGAGAGAGAGGAGAGAGAGAGAGAGAGAGAGAGAGAGAGAGAGGATGTGGAGAAAAAGAAGAAGAACAGATTGATAATAAGAAGAAAAGGAATATAGTATAATCTGATGAAAAATGAAAAGGAAATGATAGAGGAAGGGAAAATTACCAGCATCTGAAAACTAACCACACACACACACACACAGAGAGAGAGAGAGAGAAGAGAGAGAGAGAGAGATTCAACAACATTTCCTGCATATGTGGAAGTTGGCATTCCAGACATAAGTTCATTGCCATTGTAGTGTTGGTGGCCGTTAGCGACACTTTTTTGTTTATTATTAAAAGAAAGGAACAGAACGTTACTTTTAGTAATCATTTGTTTTTATTAATTAAGTCTGTTCTGTCGAATGAAAAACTCTTACTGTTAATTAGAACCTATGGTTTGTTTTGGCAAGTGGGTGACACTTTAGAGTTGGAGTTTTGTTTCATTAAATGAAGCAGACACCACGAGAAGACCCGAGATCATGTTCTTATATAATAATAATAATAATAATAATAATAATAATAATAACAATGAATAAGATAATAATAATAATAATAATATCCTTTATTTCAGCTCAGGGTCATATACATGGAATATACAAAATACAGACAGTAACATACACAATCTAGATACATGTGACAACATGATAAAAAAAGAAAATGAATAAACGGCACTATCCACACAATAGCTGAGGTAGTATAAAAGATAGTAATCATAATACTGGTAATAACAGTAATAATATTAGAGTAAAAAATGCATTGAGATTTATAATAGTTAGTGCACAGATTATATAACTTAAATTTCAGCTAGAGACCTTATGGTGGTTACAGTAGTCAGGTCCAGAGGGCTATATACGAAAATTGAATGTAGAAAAACTTTAACTTGATAGTATTCACAGTAACAAGGAAAAGGTAAAATAACAACAATAATTATAATAATAATGACAGATTCTGCAGATGACACCTTACCAATACAGAGATTAAGTCCTTTAGGATTCTTGCGTAATGTAAGGTAGCATCCATCATCATCACAAGTTTACTATTACCATATGAAAAAAGACCGTAGTACAAGACGTTACGTATCGCCACCAAGCTTGGACCCAGGGTCATTTCTTTTGCATATATGGGGGACATTGGTAAAAGAGGCTGGCCTCGTGCCAAACGCTAAGTCTAAAAGGTGGATTTCATTTCCCGAAGACTGCTGTTGTTACACACAAAATATTTGTATGTGGATTCACATTGTTGCGTTCTGTCATACTGACCAGCATAACCATGATATAAAAGATGACGGCAAACTGAACAGTTTTTTTTTTTAAATGCTCATGTTATTGCCAGGTACTTTTATGCTCTGTGTTTCCGGAATAGTTATAAATGAAGGTAAACGTTTTGTCGAGGAGAAATTGGACCTTGTCGTGACCTGTTCCTTAGATGAAAACAACTACCAGTGTAATTAATAAAACTAATTTCGAATATGTAAATATTCAGTAGACTTACTACCATTAGTTAACGATAACTGGCATGAATAACAATAAACTTTATGGTATTGTAAAGGCAGTTCATCGATATTTTGCAAGGTAAAAAAATGTCTAGATTTCTGATGCTTTCTTTATATCGAATGTTTCTTCGTAGATGAGTTTAGGAATGTTTGTGTGCGACTAATTTCATCTCGTATTTTCTCCTTTTTATTTTTCTGCAAAAGAACACTATTGAGGTGGCTTTGTCTCTCCGTCCGCACTTTTCTGTCCGCCCTCAGATCTTACAAACTACTGAGAGACTAGAGGGCTGCAAATCGGTATGTTGATCATCCACCATCAGATCATCAAATATACCAAATTGCAGCCCTCTAGCCTCAGTAGTTTTTTTTATTTTTTTATTCTTTTTATTTTATATAAGGTTAAAGTTAGGAATGATCATGCGTCTGGCACAGCTATTATCCCAACTACACAGGCCACAACCGGGCTGTTGCTGAATGTTTCATGTGCCGCAGCTGAGTGAGATTTTCATGGGCCGTGGCTGAGAGTTTCATACATCATTATACGCTGTACAGAAAACTTGTTATTTTTGTGAAATTTGCTTTTTTTGAACGTGTTACGATGACTACAACCAATGAACTTTGAAATTGGCACCAAAATGAGTATCAGAATGAAAGGGAAGGTTTTTTTTTTCTCTCCTTACGGTAGGATTATTAATTCCAGCCAGCGGGACAGACAACCTATAGTCCTTAACTAGCGCAGCTCCGAAGAAACAATGAAAAAACGAGTGAGGGAAAAACCGTTGGGGTCAACTCCAAATGAAGCGATGGAAGATTATAAATATCAGTGTAAGACAAAGCAGAAAAGGAATGCCGAAGCAGTATGTTTTAATGCTAGATTCTGAATCTGTTTGGACATCTTGTCTAACAGAAAGATAAATAAAACTCTCAATACCGTTGGTCTGGTCACTGTTTAGTGTGCTTTCTATATTTTGACAGTTTTTGAGTCTTCGTTTGGGCAGTTGGTAACCGGATTGGCAATGCTTGGGTCTTAAGAGAGATGGCTGTTTTGTGTTTTATTTAAATTGTTCATTTTACTCACACGTACACACATATATACATACATATATATAAATGATTATATATACTTATAATCTATATACATCTTTTCCTATTTTAGGTGGTCGCTGTGATAGTTGGCAATTACAGGCAGATGATCACAATAGAAGGACCAGTCTTGCTACTAATTTTCACATGGTAAGATTATTATTATTATTATTATTATTATTATTATTATTATTATTATTATTATTATTATTATTATTATTATTATTATTTGTAGTTTTAATAATAGGTCTCAGGATTTAACAAATTTAGATTAAAGGAGACACCATTATAATGTTAAAATATTAAGTAACAAAAACTGTACCTAGTGGAATGTTTTTCTGTCTGTTGCAAGTGCAATTAATTGTGAATTTACATTCATAAACGTCGAATTAATTTCAAACCTATGAAATATTGTATTATTTTATTATTATTATTATTATTATTCTTATTATTATTATTATTATTATTATTATTATTATTATTATTATTATTATTCAGAATGGCTACACATTCAAGATGAAACAAAGCTAGACATTTCCTTTCTAAATCAATTTAATTTTTTTATTGATGAGTGTGTGGAGACCGAATCGTTGAAAGCTTATTCTCTGAATTCGTTATCGACGCTGCAAATTTATTCAGAGGCGAAGATCGTCCAGAAAAAAAAAAAAAAAAAAGTCTCATTTTCCCTCTTCATATATCGCCGGAGGCCTCAGTCCAACCTACGCACTTACAAGGAAGAAACAGCAGACTTTCGCATAATGCAAAAGTCTCAAATTATGTCGGCGCCCTTGGCAGCCCCTTGACAGGGATCATGCGCTGGAACAGCTCTTGATGGCGGACGGTCCGATTACCGCGTTCAAGTTAATTACGTACTGAACTAAAACGTCTAAACCAGGATTGTGGGGGTGTGGGTGTGCGTGTGTGCGTTTGTGTGTGTGGGGGCTGGGGGGGTGGGGGGAATGAGATGGAGATTTTGGCTCAGTGGAAGCAGAGATGATGAGACTAGACCGTTTAAAGCCCTCGCAAGTGAATCTTCGGCAGCTTCTGCCCGATGTGTAACATTTTTGACGACAGACCGTCAAGGCGGTTATCGTTTTTGACACTTCGTATCGCGGTGGGCGAGTTTCGTGGGGCCAAATTGCTTAAGATACCGGTTCTGCATTCCCTGCGGATGCATTTTTTCGTAGGCTTTGCCGCGTCAAGAATGCAAGAACGCCTCTAGTTAAAGCGTTGAGTTTACGTATTTGACTTTTTTTTTTAACTTCTTGTATAAGAAAGAATATAAACGCATTGTTAGTATTCTTCAAAAATAGCTCTGAGTTTACTTATGTGACCTTTTTTAACTTCTTGTATAAGATAGGATATAAACGCTTTGTTAGTATTCTTCAAAATTTGTGTAAGAAAGAATATAAGCCCATTGTTAGTATTCTTCAAAAATAGCTCTGAGTTTACGAATTTGATTTTTTTTTATTCTTGTAGAAGAAAGAATATAAACTCATTGCTTACGGAACATAGAAAGTCTAATGAACAATACGTAATTTTCTTGTAAGCATTACGTTATAGTATATATCCTGACTGCTCTGAGAAAGTAAGCTTGAAGTACAACAGAAGGTAACACCAAGTATCGTCAGATAATCGAAAGTGGTATTAGCCGCACTACACTGTTGGCAAATTAAAGCAGAGGATGGACATACATTAGTATAATAGATTTTCTGGTGTTCAAATTCAAGCCCCATTGATTACACCAGCTACTAATACGTTCCGGACCTCTATTCAGGGAAAACAATAATGTTATGGTAATTCACGGCTTTGAATGGTTTCTTTTGCACGTAATGAAAGATAAAGCTTGGTTCTACAAATAATGGAAGGTAATATACCGCACATCTTGTAATGTTCTCGCAGCACTTGACTGAAGAGAATGCTTCTTTCTGCATTTGATGGAAGATAATGCTTCACTCTGCACTTGAAGCGCCTCAGTGGCGTGGTCCGTATGGTGTTGGCGAGCCACCTCGGTGGCCGCGAGTTTTATTCTCGGGCATTCCATTGAGGTGTGAGAGATGTGTATTTCTGGTGATAGAAGTTCACTCTCGACGTGGTTCGGAAGTCATGTAAAGCCGTTGGTCCCGTTGCTGAATAACCACTGGTTCCATGCAACGTAAAAACACCATACAAACAAACAAAAACAAACGTAAGCCAATGCTTCTCACTGACATTAACGGCTGATACTTCTCTCTTCATTTGAAGGAAGATAATGCTTTTCTCTGGATATGAAGGAAGATGATAACTTCTCTCTGTATTTGAGGGAGCATAATGATTTTTCTGTCGATTTTGAGGCATATAAGAAGATGAAACTTCTCTTCAGTCTTGAAGGGAGGTACCGTTCTCCTCTGCTTGTGATAAGTGATCATAAGTGATCATCCTTTTCTCTGTTCTTCAGTTCAAATTGTGCCTCGCTTTGAATTGAAGATAAGGCCCCCGTGAAGAGAGTATTTGTCAGCGGCGCAAGAAAGTCGATATCTTGTGCGATATGTTTTCCAGCAAAGCAAACGCCGCTGTTTGCACAACATCAAGCGGTCTTTAGTGCCGCCATGTGCCTCCCGGAGCTACCGACCGCCGATTTTGGCAGGATTGGAAAATAAACCTCGGATTGAGATGGCGGAACTTTGCCAAAGTAAACATCAATAAACTGCTAAGCGTTGTATCTCGCTAAACTGCATTTTATTTATTTTTTTCCCCTGGTGGGAGAATTCTTGTTCACAATTTTTTGTTTTTGTTTTTATCCTGTCAGGTATTTTCTTTTCTTATCTATTCTCTCTCCCTCTCTCTTTTTTTACTTATTTCTTTTGTACCGTGTCTGTTCTTAATTGTTTTTTTATGTATTTTAATTTCTTTTGTCTGTGTCCCATTTCCCACTCTTTCAGTGAGGTTCTTCTCTATTGTCTTAACTCCTTTCCCTTTTTTTTTTTTATTGTATTTGCTTTACACGTCTTTTCTCATGTATCTGAGCTTCTTTCTCATTGGTTTTAATTTCCTTCTTCTCTCTAAGTTAAGTATATCTTAGTTTTACCAGACCAGTGAGCTGATTAACAGCTCTCCTAGGGCGGCCCGAAGGATTAGATATTTTTACTTGCCTAGGAACTAATTGGTTACTTAGCAACGAGACCTACAGCTTATTGTGGGATCCGAACTACATCGAAAAATGAATTTCTATCAACGGAAATAAATTCCTCTGGTTCCTTGTTGGCAGAGGGGAATCGAACCCGACCCCTGAGATCGGTAGTCGAGCACGTTACCGACTCGTCCAACGAGGAACTGTCATCTCTCTAAATCGATCTTGTATCGAATAGTCTTCTTACACGTAGTGGAGTTGCGTCGTATAACCGAAGTATATCACCTATGAAGAAACTGACTAAAGCTGTTACTAACCTAATTTATAGTTGACTAATAACTTTTTTATCGCCTTGGTAAATAACTATGAAAGTAAATAGTTAATTATTTCTTTATCACCGTGGTAAATAACTATGAAAGTAAATAGTTTATCATTTCCAGCTAATATGGGAAATGTGGAACTAGCTTACAATGGCTCGTGACATCACTCTGCTAGTATGTAGAAATGGTTTCAGTAACGAAAATATGGGGCTACTGATACACATGCGAATCGATACTGTGAAAGTTAAATGCAAGCAGGACATTATGTATGTATAAGCAAGTGGATGTACACGCATACATGCGCGCTCAAATATATATATGTACATACACATACATGTATATACATGCATTATATATATATGTATATGTAAGAATATGTGTGTATATTTGTATATATAAATATGTATATATATATATATATATATATATATATATATATATATATATATATATTTATCAAGTATAAAAGGCCCATTAAAACACTGGGTTAAAGCTAAGGACTATAGTCCTGAGCTAATGGGCCTTTTATACTTGAGACGTATCCTGTTTTAAGAGAAGAATGTATTTACACACACACACACATATATATATATATATATATATATATATATATATATATATATATATATATATACGTCTATCTATCTATCTATCTATCTATCTATCTATCTATTTATATCTATCTATATATATATTATATATATATATATAAAATGCACGCGCATTCTTGCACCGTGTTACACACACACACACACACACACACACACACACACACACAGTGTCGCCTTGCGGCATGTCCCATTATCTGTTTTGATGTCCATTTCATCGAGACGTCATGCTCTAAGACGATTTCGACACAAACGAAAATGAAATTTACGATGTCTCGGTAAACGTCGTCAGTCGGAATCAATCTGTCTCTTTAGCCTTATTATTTTACCCCGGATATGGCGAACATGTGGCCGGAGTTATTCGCTCGCAAGCTCCATGAATTCCTTGACGAAGGAAGCCGGAAAACGCAGATGGAGAGAGAGAGAGAGAGAGAGAGAGAGAGAGAGAGAGAGAGAGAGAGAGAGAGAGAGAGAGAGAGAGAGAGAGAGAGAGATGGTAAAACGAATCAGTAAGTGGTATAAAAGAACAGATGATTTTTGAAGCTTAAGGAAGCACATGGTAAGGTCATTGGTGTAGACAGAAAGAACGAATTGGAGAAAGTAGGAGGGTAAGAGAGGAAATGGTTTTGGGAGAAGGAGTGAGAAGGGGGATAAGGAGGACAGTGGAGAAAGATGGGATAAAAGATAAAGAGGAGGACACTGCGGAGGGAAACAGATGATTGGAGAAAGGAAGGTTTCTTGGAGGGTAAAAGACAACTGTCATGAATTGAAAAATAAAAGGAAATGAAAAATAAAAGTGATTAAAATATATGACACGTAAGGATAGCGAGGACGAGGAAGTGGAGTAGGAGGAGAAATGGAGAAATGCGGAGTGGAAGAGGATACGGAAAAATAAAGGAGGGAAGTTAATAAAGTGGAAGATAAGTTAAAATACGAAAGTTGAGCACGACTAGGGAGGGATAAGAAAGTAAAATAAGAGAAGAAGAAAGAAAGATATGTTATATTTTATATGATATTGTATGTATATATATACATATATATATATATATATATATTTATATATATATATATATAGATATATATATATACAATATAGATAAGCGAATACCACGGGAAATGATAGACAGGAATCCAAGCGCTTTCGTCTTTATTCAGACATCGTCAAGGAGCTACAGTAGCTCCTTGACGATGTCTGAATAAAGACGAAAGCGCTTGGATTTCTGTCTATCATTTCCCGTGGTATTCGCTTATTTATGAAGTCACGTGCATCTACTGTGATTTTTTAAGCATATATATATATATATATATATATATATATATATATATATATATATATATATATATATATGTAAAAGGACCATGTGCAATAAGACAGGCCGATGACAGACAAGTTACCTTGGAACTTAGCAACCTCTGTCTGGAATTTCCCGTAGCGGGATGATCTCTACAGTTGATCACTTGCGCTTTTTTTGTACATTTTCTTCGTGCTGGACAAAATTATGAATTCGCCGAGTTCTTTTCAATGCTTGTCGACGTAGCCGGGACGCTCCTCGAGAAGACGAAAGGCGACGACGGTGTTTGCGGAAGGGTCCTGTTTCTTCCTTAAGGATTTTTAAGGATTTGCTCAAGATGTTAATAGCCGGCGAGACGCGGCTGCTTAACGAAAAGGATGGAATAAGTCGCCCCGTTTTTTTTCTTTAACGCTACGCTCGAACTGAAGCTTGTTTTTTTTTTTTATCTGTGTACTTAAATTGAAGCTTCTTTTAATCAGTGTGCTTAAATTGAAGCTTCTTTTAAACAGTGTGCTTTAATTGAAGCTTCTTTTAAACTGCATGCATAAATAGAAGCTTCTTTTACACAGCAAGCTTAATTAGAAACTTTTCTAAGCAGCGAGCTTAAATTGAAGCTTCTTTTAAACTGCGTGCTTAAATTGAAGCTTCTTTTAATCAGTGAGCTTAGATTGAAGCTTTTTCTAAATAGCAAGCTTAAATTGAAGCTTCTTTTAAGCTGCTTGCTTAAATTGAAACTTCTTTGGATCAGCATTCTTGTTTAACATGTTTAGAATTTTATTCTCTGTTTATTTGCTTGTTTGTTTGTTTATTATATTTTGCTCCCTCACGCAAAGTTAGCGACTAGAATTAGGCTTAATTAAAACTTAGTTTATACCGTTCTTTTTTTTTTTTTTTTTTTTTTTTTTTTGTAAGGATTTTGAGGTATTCCGAAGTGCAAAGCCGTTGCCATGGAAACGCCTCCTCGGACCCGAATGAAAACAGAATTTTATCCCGCGCGACTGACTACTGGACGTTTATGGCCTGTAAGAATAATCAGATATATAAAAAGGAGACATTTTTAAGGGAAGCTGGAGGAGAGGCAAAAAAGACAGCGGCATTCTCTCTGATAGTCAAATTAGGCATAGGTATATAAAATTAAAAGCAAAGTGTTTGCCAGCCGTTTTAAATTGCGGTCGTAAAAGTCGGAGGCAAGGATACGTTCAACATGCAGAGGGGCAGCAGCAACAATAGGGATAATTGCCAGATTCTGCTTGATGGTTCGTTCTCAACACATTTAAAGAAAAATGTTTTGCTGGTTCTTCGGTCGTTATCGGAGTGCATCTAATTGTGTTATTGATAACGGAATTGCTCTTGCGTAGGAGTAGAAGAGAAGTCAAAGCTGAACGTATAGAAGGCTACTAATGAGAAGAAAGCCTAGCAGCTTCGGCAGAAGGATACGCAAGGAAGAGAATAAGGCGAAGAAGAGAGAAAACGAGAGGCAGGTATAGCCAAGAGAGATTTGAGGGGAATGGAATTTGTACGTTAACATAACTGGACGAAGTGCGAAGTGTATCGAGACATGAGTAAAGAAGTTTAAGTTGAGGAAACAGATAATGGAACGAAGAAACACTTAATCATGTAAGAGATATAGTAAGTATTGGAGGATGTTTACATGGCGGGTTGATCAATAGAAATTGGACCTCAGAAGAGGTTAGGCGATCCGCTTAGAAGATAAGTCAAAAAGCCCCAGGATTATCGGGTATTGCAAGCGATATGTTGAACGAATGTGGCGAGCCAGAGATTGATGAACTGACAAGAATGTACGAAAATCTAATAAAGACAGAGTGCGAGAAAAGTATGACAGCAGTAATATGTGGAGGAATAGATAGATGCTGTACGGTGTGACTTTGAATGAGATATAAGATTTCTACAGCATGCTATGGAAGTATTGTACAAGGTGCTGGAAAAAAAGGTTGTAAAAATTTTTGTAAATTAGATACAGGTTGATTAGCAGTGATGAGGCCAATACAAAGGGACATTTGCTGGTGAAGTACATTGCATAAATGGAGATGTTACATCAAGTGCTTTTGGACCTTTAGAGGTCATTTAACGTAGAACCAACACAAGCCAATTAGATGGGCGTAACGAAAACCAGAGCGTACGGCAAAAACTGATTGAAATAATTGAACATAATGGTATTCATTACAGTAGAACCTAAAGGTCTAGAAGGAAGAAAATGGCAGCTATATCAGAAAAACTGAAATGACTGTTGGCGTTCATCTGGGTTCAGCACTGACGCCTTTATTGTTTATCACATGATGGTTGAATCTACGAAGAAGAGCAGAAGGCGAGACCCCTGGAAGCTGCCGTATGCAAATAACCTGGCGTTAACAGCAGCATAAGGAGAAGAAGCCTTACATGTGCTTGCAAGACGTTGAGAGGAATGGAGAAAACAAGATAGTAGATTATTGTGAACAAACAAAGCTGCATTGGCCGGAAAAGAAATAAAGCAAGGAGTATCGATGCGTGAAATATATGAGCTAACAGCGAAGAGAGGAAGGAGGAGGGTGTGGAGGAGGAGGAGGAGGAGGAGGAGGAGGAGACGATGGTGATGGAGGAGGAGGAGAGGGAGAAGTTGGAGAAGGAGGAGGAGGAGGAAGAGGAAGAGGAGGTTGAGGAGGAGAGGAAGGAGGAGAAGAAGGTGCAGGAGGAAGAAAAGTTAGAGGAGGAGGAGGAGGAGGAGGAGGAGAAGTTGGAGGAGGAGGAAGAGAAGGTAGAGGAGAAGGAGAAGTTGGAGGAAGAGAAGGAGGAGAGTCATGTGTTGTAAGGATCGACCTTTAAGGAGGTAGACTATTTCTATAATATTGATACGATGGCGACATCTTGTACGATTTGTTTGAATTTACGCAATTTAGGTTATCAAGCCAAGCACTGGGGCACATACAGCGCTTAACTCAGCGAAAAAATGGAGGGAGTTGGAGTGATGGACAGCAAGATCAAGAGATCCAGAAAATAGATGAGAAGTACGGGGATCTAATGGTAGAACTTGGAGACGCCACCTTAGTTGTAAATAAAAGAAGTGACAGATGGAGATGGCAGACGACATGATTGAAGAAAGGAGGCAGGAATGGAGATCAGAAGGTTTAAAAGTGGGTACAATACCCAAAGTAATGCCCACGGTATCCCTCGTGAGGTGCACTGACGGCACTTGTCTCCCTGCGGGAACGACCTCTTGGTGGAATTGCCAAGAAATTGGTTGACACCTATGGAAAACAATCATCCCGTAAGTAAACAATAACAATTCTGTGACGTATTTATAAGACTTGAGGTTTGTAATGGTCTTAATGCTTCCATTCCCCAGTTTCATGTAACCTTCTGTCATTATTATTATTACTCTTTAAACTTCGCCTGGCTACAGGTTTTAAGTCAATCTTTCTTTCGGCCTTTAGAGGAAGAAAGATGATGTGGTTATAATATAACATGAATTTTTATGTATTCATCGTCAATTTTGAAATTACCCAGAAAGATGTATCAGTTATACGTGTGTACATGTGTGTGTGTGTGTGTAGTCACCTCATATTGAATTAAGTTGAACACTCAGTGATAAATGATTTCTGCTGAACTTGTTTATATTCACTCAATGATATCGTAAGCTCCTGTAATCTTTGTTAATTGTCAGTGTATAACGTCTGATATACAGTATATATATATATATATATATATATATATATATATATATATATATTATATGGGTCTCGTTGGTCCAGTGGTAATGGCACAGACGCCACCGTCGTTAGGACCCGGTTTCGCTATTGGCAGAAGGGCTGGATCTATTAAAACCTGTGTTTCTCTTGACCTAGTAGGTGTTTGGGAAACAGCTGATTATCTATCTATCTATATATATATATATATATATATATATATATATATATATATATATATATATATATATATTATATATATATCATAAATGCTAAGTAATATACATACATTATATATGTATATACACAATATATATTAATATATATATATATATATATATATAAATATACATGCATATATATATGTAATTATGGATGTAAGTGTATATATACATACACATATATAAAGTATGTATATATATTTTATATGCGTATGTATTAAAATATGTATAGATGTATGTATATCTATATACGTATATAGATGCATTAATATTTACAGTACTAATTTCGTTCCATGAATTTTTGACGAATAAGCACAAAATTTTCCCTGTAAAATGATAAGACATTTCACTGACGCGTAGACTAATTTGAACATTAGCGTTGCCCTATGACCTTGGAAACTAGTTTTTTTTTTCTAATACCCCTTTTTTTTCACTGCCCATCACTTTAATGGAACTGCCCAGAATGGCGATTCGTTGTTATCATTAGCGACCTTGGGGTAGGCGTATCCCGTCGTGTTTTGATAAGCGGGGAATTTTTTCTTATACGAGTAGGAAAATAGATAGAAATGGACCTTTTTCTAATTATTATTATTATTATTATTATTATTATTATTATTATTATTATTATTATTATTGTTGTTGTTGTTGTTGTTGTTGTTGTTGTTGTTGTTTTATGAGAATAGTAAGAAGAATTGAAAAGACCTTGTTTGAAACCAATTCCACAGATGTTGCCATTCTTTTCAGCAGAACAATTATTATTATTTATTATTATTTATTAATTATTTATTATTATTAATTATTATATTAGTAGTTAGTTAGTTAAGTTAGTTAGTACTATTTTAGTTAGATTAGTTAGTTAGTTAGTTAGTGAGTAGTAGTAGTAGTAGTAGTGTAGTAGTAGTAGTATTTTATATGAATCGAAAGTTATTTATTAATAAAATTCTTGTATTTTTTTGTAAAAGAATACCATTAATACAGTGTATTGATATGATTGTGGATTTGATTATAAAATAGATAATTTTTCTTATTATTATTATTATTATTATTATTATATTATTATTATTATTATTCATTATTATTATTATTATTATTATTTTTATTTTTTTTTTTTTATTTTATTTTATGATAAGAATCCAAAATTATGTAGATAGATTGCATTATTTGTAAAATAAAACCATTTAGTTATATAAATTGTGGATTTGTTTATAAAACAGTTTAATCACGACATTGTGACTTCTTAGGCATTTATTATTATTATTATTATTATTATTATTATTATTTTTTTTTTTTTTTTTTTTTTTTTTTTTTTTTTTTTTTTTTTTTTTATTTTTTTTTTTTTTTTTTTTTTTTTTTTTTTTTTTTTTTTTTTTTTTTTTTTTTTTGCTCTATCACAGTCCTCCAATTCGACTGGGTGGTATTTATAGTGTGGGGTTCCGGGTTGCATCCTGCCTCCTTAGGAGTCCATCACTTTTCTTACTATGTGTGCCGTTTCTAGGATCACACTCTTCTGCATGAGACCTGGAGCTACTTCAGCCTCTAGTTTTTTCTAGATTCCTTTTCAGGGATCTTGGGATCGTGCCTAGTGCTCCTATGATTATGGGTACGATTTCCACTGGCATATCCCATATCCTTCTTATTTCTATTTTCAGATCTTGATACTATCCATTTTTTCCCTCTCTTTCTCTTCAACTCTGTGTCCCATGGTATTGCGACATCAATGAGTGATACTTTCTTCTTGACTTTGTCAATCAACGTCACGTCTGGTCTATTTGCACGTATCACCCTATCCGTTCTGATACCATAGTCCCAGAGATCTTTGCCTGATCGTTTTCTATCACTCCCTCAGGTTGGTGCTCGTACCACTTATTACTGCAAGGTAGCTGGTGTTTCTTGCACAGGCTCCAGTGGAGGGCTTTTGCCACTGAATCATGCCTCTTTTTGTACTGGTTCTGTGCAAGTGCCGGGCATTCACTTGCTATGTGGTTTATGGTTTCATTTTTCGTATTGCACTTCCTACTATGGGAGAGATGTTATTTCCGTCTATCGTACTTTGAACATATCTGGTTCTTAGGGCCTGATCTTGTGCCGCTGTTATCATTCCTTCAGTTTCCTTCTTTAGCTCTCCCCTCTGTAGCCATTGCCAATTGTCATCGCTGGCTAGTTCTTTAGTCTGTCTCATGTATTGTCCGTGCATTGGTTTGTTGTGCCAGTCCTCTGTTCTTTTCTGTCTTTCTCCTGTCTTTGTATATTTCTGGGTCTTCGTCTACTTTTATTAGTCCTTCTTCCCATGCACTCTTTAGCCACTCGTCTTCACTGGTTTTCAGATATTGCCCCCTTGCTCTGCCTGTTTTCAATGTTGACGCAGTCCTCTATACTTAGTAGTCCTCTCCCTCCTTCCTTTCGTGTTATGTACAATCTGTCCGTATTTGCTCTTGGGTGTAGTGCTTTGTGTATTGTCATTTGTTTCCTGGTTTTCTGATCTATGCTGCGGAGTTCTGCCTTCGTCCATTCCACTATTCCTGCGCTGTATCTGATTACTGGCACTGCCAAGTGTTTATGGCTTTTATCATGTTTCGGCGTTGAGTTTTGACTTGAGTATCGCCTTGAGTCTCTGCATATATTCTTTCCTGATCGTGTCCTTCATCTCTTGGTGTTTTATATCTCCTCCTTCCATTATTCCCAGGTATTTGTATCCTGTCTCATCTATGTGTTTGATGTTGCTGGCCCATCTGGTAGCTTTATCCCTTCAGTTCTCGTTACTTTGCCTTTATGTATGTTGACTAAGGCGCATTTTTCTATTCCAAACTCCATTCTGATGTCCCCAGATACAATCCTTACAGTCTGGATTAGGGTATCTATTTCCTTGATGCTCTTACCATACAGCTTGATGTCGTCCATGAACATCAGATGGTTGATTTTATTGCCTCTTTTCTTGAGTTGGTACCCGGCATCCATCTTCTGTAGTACTTTTGTCATGGGAATCATGGCTACTACGAAGAGTAGTGGGGACAGTGAGTCGCCCTGGAAGATCCCTCTCCTGATATTAACCTCTGCTAGTCTTATTCCAGAGCTTGTAAGTATTGTATTCCAGTTGCGCATTGTATTTTTGAGGAAGCTGATGGTATTTTCCTCTGCCCCATATATTTTCAGGCATTCTATTAGCCATGTGTGTGGTATCATGTCGAAGGCTTTCTTATAGTCTATCCATGCCATGCTTAGGTTGGTTTTCCTTCTCCTACTGTTCTTCATTACCATTTTGTCTATCAGGAGCTGGTCTTTTGTGCCCCTACACTTCCTTCTGCAGCCTTTCTGTTGATAGGGGATGGGTGTTTGTCTCCTCTAGGTAGTTGTATAGCCTTTCACTGATGATACCTGTTAGTAACTTCCACATTTTTGGTAGGCAGGTGATAGGCCTGTAGTTACTGGCTATAATTTCCCTTACTCTTGTCTTTTTGTACTAAGGATGTTCTTCCTGTGGTCATCCATTTGGGTGCTTGGTGATTTGAGATACAATGCTGGAGTTGTTCTGCTATTCGTGGGTGTAAGGGCCTTGAAGTTTTTAAGCCAGTATCCATGGACTTCATCGGGACCTGGGGCTTTCCAGTTTGGCATTTTCTTTAGTTGGTGTCTGACTGTGTCTGTCGTGATGTCTGTGAATCTTTGTTTTATTCTCCCTGTTTCTTCTTCCTTGACTTCCTGGAGCCATGTTGCATGTTTGTTGTGTGATACCGGATTGCTCCATATGTTTTCCCAGAGTCTCTTACTTGGTTCGGCTTCAGGAATTTCTGGGTGGTTGTCTTCCCCTCTTAGTTGGCTGTATAGTCTTTTCTGGTTGGTTCCGAATAGTTTGTTCTGTTGGTATCCCTTATTCCTGTTCATGTACCGTTGGATCTTGTGTGCTTTGCCTTAAGCCTCTGTTTTACATCTTCTATTGTGTTGTTTATCCCCTCTCTTGTACTTTGTATTCTCGTTGAGTTCCTCTCCCTTGTTTTCTTGCTTCTTAGCCTTTTTCTGCCATCTCTTTCAGTTTACTCAAGTCAGTATTCATCACCATGATTTGCTTTTCCAGGCGCCTTTTCCAAGGAGTTGCTGTTTTGGTTTCTGTTGGGTTTGGTTGTGACGGTGGTGTTGGTGTTCGAATCCCCATCAGTTCTGCTACTAATCTTGCTCCTGCATATGTCAAGTTATTTGTTTCTGTGATACTGGTGGTGTGTATTAGGCCCATTATTTCATTGACCTCACTTGTTTTCTCCCTTAATTTCTTGGTGTTGTAGGCTTTCATGGAAGGGATCTTTGTTCTCTCTGTATCTGGCTCCATCCATTGTCTAATCTTTTCTACCCTTCCGTCCTCTCTGTTGCTTCGTCGGTGTTTCTTCGTGTGTCGTTGTTTGATACTTCATCCTCCCTGTCGTCTTCTGTGGCATCGTCTCTCAGTTCGTCTTCGTGTAATTCGTTGTCGTGTGACATTTCCCTTTCCAGTTCTTCTCTTTCTGTTGGGGAGAGCCAGTTCTTTTTCTTTAGTTCCTTACTTGGTCTGCCAGCCTCTGCTCTGTTTGGGGGGTGTTATTCCTCTCATTCCAGATGTTGATCAATCTTCTTCTATATCCTCTCTCCGTCGGTTGCTTCTGATGTAGCATCTCCATATTTCCTTATTTTCTTCTCTTGTCCATTTCTTCCTTTTTGCCTCTGTAGCTCCAATCTCAGCTGTTGATTACTTTCGTTGTGGTGATCAGTTGCTGGATGACGACCTCCAAGTACCTGACCGTCTTCCCCTTCAATTGGGTTGAATACCTGGTTGCCGGACGAAGCTCCTCTGTTGCCAGAGGTTCCATTTACGTCGTTGTCGTTTATTCCTTCATTTCTTTCCATCATTGCTGAGTTTTGCTATTTAACCCATAGCTGGACCTACCCCATCAGGGATAGGTACTCATTTACAGCTGAGTAGACTGAGGAAATTATGGTAAAGATCCTTTCCCAAGGAATCAACGCCGAGGAGAGCGGTCACCCATCCAACGACTGACCAGCCCCAATGTTGCTTAACTTGACTTAAGTCTATTGAAGACCTAACCAACTCCTCCACGGCGCCACATATTATTATTATTATTAATTATTATTATTATTATTATTATTATTATTATTATTATTATTATTATTACTGAGAACAGCAGCACTGTAGGGTAATGACGATTGTCTTCTAATAATTGAAGTTGGTAGTATAACTATTTTCACAGCAATAAAAAATTACATAATGATGTTAAGATAGTCAAAATATTAAGAAATATTATTAATAGAATTGTATTAGTATGACATAGATAAAAACTAAACTAAGCTAGACTAATAAACTGACAAATAAATTAAACAATAGATAATAATAATAATAATAGT
>NC_087217.1:12272031-12362031 GCF_015104395.2 Macrobrachium nipponense
AGAACAGTCGAGAACAACTTATTGAGGAAAGATCATCCACTAAATCAATTTAAGGTAATTTCTGGGAGGAGTGAGTAGCAACTATCGCCCAAAGCAAGGGAAAGCATCAAAGGAACGTTATTCCTGCAAGCAACAAAGCAGGAACTCCTGCGCGACGACGCCTGTGCTTCGAGAGCTTGCTCCCGCGTCGTTACTAGGCGGAGGCCCCAAAAAATCCTGAACTAGGTTTGGCGAGAACTCCCTCCCTGGGGTATGGGGCAAGTTAGGCTGGGCAGAGGGGGAAGGGAGGAGGTTGCGTGATGTTTGGCTATTTTACGGGTTGCTAAGATTGCCAGGGCAATATCGTGTTGCTTGTTCTTTACCTCAGGTTGCCAAAGGCAAGCAGGCAAGTAGACTCATTAGGGATTTTATCGTTTTCTTCAGATATTCCTGACGGTAGTTTTCTTGTCGACTCGATTCCTGATGATCCGGAGCGAGATCTTCTGGGAGTTTCCGACACTTCACCAAATGACAAAGGTTGTTTTGATTGCGTCATCGGAGACGATTGGGCTTGAATAAGGGAGGGGGGGGGGGGGTGTCGGTGTCGGGGGCGTAAGGCGAAATGAATAGGTTAAGGAAAAAAAATTGTTGAAGTATATCTATATTATAGATCTTGAGAGAAGAGAGAGAGAGAGAGAGAGAGAGAGAGAGAGAGGAATTGGAAGGAGAGACGATAAATCATTTACGAAGGGCGTCCATGAAACTCGTAAGATACTCAGAGATAAAAGTAAAATTAAGGTTTTAGAATATTTCCACCGTAAAATGGAAATATTTCTGACTTGACAATACGAAACCCCCTACCTATTTATACGACAGGATTATAATTAGACTTAAGCTATCATTTTAGCTAAAAGTATTGAATATTCATGACATGAATAAGCCTCGAAATCGTCCTAAAGTTGACATTATTTGTGACGTTGCATTATAAACAAAAGACAATCGTACGCTTCCTCGAAACTGCACCAGCAGAATGTTTAGCCCAATAGTCATACACAGAAGGGAGAGAGATATCTCGGCAATAATGTTCGGAAACATTCCTGATCCCTCGCGTCTCGACGACTTAAGCATAAAGGCGACACAATAAACGCATTTAGGGGAGATAGGCAAGAACGTTGATAAGCTGCCACCGACTATTTTGGTTGTCGGTAACCGCCCAATGCGAGATTTGCAAGGGGGAATGGTTGTTTGACTGGTGCAGGGTATAAATAGGAATTATGCATGAACACACACACATATATATATAAGTATTATTTAATATATTATTATATATATATATATTATATATATATATATATATATATATATATATATATAGAGATAGATATATGTATATATATGTATATATATATATATATACATACATATATCTATATATATATATATATAATATATATATATATATATATATATACGAATATGTATGTACACACACACACACACACACACACACACACACACACACACACACACACACACACACATATATATATATATATATATATATATATATATATATATATATATATAAACATTTTAAAAATCACAGTAGATGCACGTGACTTCATAAATAGTCTCATTAGTCTCATAAGGTTATGTATCAAAGATAGTAAATTTTGTTTTAATGGGGAATTTTTTGTACAAAAGTTTGGCATGGCTATGGGTAATCCCTTATCTCCTGTCCTTAGCAATATTTACATGGAATTTTTTGAGACAAAACTCTTACCAAGAATTTTGCCCCAAAAAGTTGTTTGGTTTAGATATGTGGATGATATCTTCTGTATTTGGCCAGTTCACGAAAATCTCCAGGAATTCCTTAATAATCTCAATAATTTAGTCCCTTCTATAAAATTTACTGTAGAGGAAGAAAGAAATTGTAATTTGAATTTTCTTGATGTAACTGTCCATAGAAATGATAGAAATTTCACCTTTTCAGTCTTTCGAAAATCAACTAACATTGCCTCTTTTGTTCATTACTACTCCAATCACCATCAAAATGTTAAATTCTCTGTTTTTTCTGGGATGTTCCTAGGGGCTTTACGTGTCTGTAGCCCGCAGTTTATTGACGCTGAAATTAAAACTATTTATGATATTGCATTGAAACTTAAATAACCAAGGACTTTTTTAGGTGTGGCATGGAAAAGGGTTAGAAAAACATTTGATTCAACTAATGACAAACTTGAATTAATAAGCATAACAGTCTAAAATTACCTTATGATGAAAGGTTTTTAGATATTCCTAGAATTTTAAAGCTTTTTAACATAAATGTTGTTTTCAGTAATATTAATGTCAAGAGTTTAGTAATCAATAATTCTCCTAAAGATCTTCTAGGCTGCATATATCAAATTCCTTGCAAAAAGTGTGATAAAGTCTATTATGGGCAGACCGGTAAATCTCTTTCACAACGTCTCAAACAGCATCAATATTCTGTGAGAACTGGGCAAATATCGAATGCATTATTCGTACATATGAGAGATTTAGACCATCCTTTTAACTGGAGTCAAGCAAGAGCCTTAATCCCATGTAATGACAAAGTTAAAAGGAATATTAATGAATCTTGTTTCAAGTCAAATAATAGAAATGTTCTAAATTTAAGTCTTGGTTTATTTAAACTTGATACCTTCATAATGAAAAAAGTTGTAGATAAATATAAGCAACAAAATTAATATATTCAGTTTTTACATGTTTTGGACTGCAAAGATACTCTGTAATTTCGGTTAGGGTCAAATCTGTTTAGGTTTGTGACCGTGTGATATCCGATAATCCTGGATTATCTCTTTTCATTTTTACCCTTTTGACAATTAACCATCTGGTATTCTTGATCTTGTTTTGTACCTGAGACCTTTCTCTCCAATTGTACTTCATTAGCTCCTTGACAATGTCTGAGTAAAGACGAAAGCGCTTGGATTTCTGACTATCATTTTTCTGTTGGATTTGCTTATATATATATATATATATATATATATATATATATATATATATAATATATATATATATATATATATGTATATATATATATATATATGTATATATATATATAGAGAGAGAGAGAGAGAGAGAGAGAGAGAGAGATCGTTATATATATATCTATATATATATATATATATATATATATATATATATATATATATATATATATATATATATATATTCTGAAGATTTTACTCATATGAAAAGGTCTTGTGGATGTGTTAGTGCCTGATAAAGATATTTCTGTAGGATATCGGTCACTTATAACAACGTGCTAATACTTTCATTCTTTGCTCTTTCTGTTAGATAATAATTATTTTGTCATATTTGTACATTACACGGTCTTCGTCTCATGTCATTTTAGTTAATGAAGGGATTCAGTAATATTTTTACGAGAGGTTTTTGCGAGGTTGTGTACAGGGACGTGGAAGTGTAGCAATAGATATTTAGAAAAAAAAAAAAAAAAGACTTTTCAGCATATGCTGACTCTCGAGAAATTGTTATGTGCACGAATTTGGTCAGATATTGTAGAAGTCATGAAAAACTGAAATGTAAAATAAAATAATTTCTTGTGAAAAATTACATGCATTCATAATTCATCAAATGAAGGTGAATTTTTATCTTTTTAAAAAATTTGAGAAATGAAAATAACGAAATGCTTAGTCATCAGTTAAATATATATTGAATAACAATTTGAACGAAAATCCAAAATTAAATCTGAATAATGATGTAAATAGCACCATTAAAAACTGAAATGAACAAGGCGTGATTCGACCTCCAGTTTACTCGGGACAGTAAATATTATATTCCTAACTTAACGTGAAGTGGTCCTCGTAATCAATACTCATACTTAGTACTACTTATACTGACAACAAGGCTGACATAAATAGGATACAAATTAAACACGTTTATATATTCTCAGTTATTAGTGGAAACACAAAATAATCGAACAGAAACATAGACTGAATTCAGTACACCAAATAAATAAAAACGTGATAAAATCCGAGGTCAAATAGAGCCTTGTTTCACCAACGAAAATTAAAATAGATACACTATATTTTATTAGAAATAATTTTTCAGTGCCGTTCAACATGCACATTATTTATTTTTTTACATTTTCATTCTAGTGAATAAATCATAAACATCTTATCCTCCAATTCCTGTATCTTTAACTGATCGCAAAACACATTTTCCAGACCATTTAGGCTTTTCCATAGGGCTTTCCTACCCCAACAACAACATCAACAAGAACAAAATAGATTGTAGGCTTACTCCCCGAGTAAGCGAAAATCACCCCCAAATATCTACATTAAACGTAAATGATTTGCAGAGGGAAAAGTACCGCAATGATAGAAACCAGGATGTAAAATCGTATTCAAATAAAAAATCAGATTTATCGAAAACTAAATTATCCGGAAAAAAAAGAAAAAATCAGATATTCGAAAGGTCCGTGTGGATTCGCAATGTGAATAGAGTATTTGAAGGTGACTTGGCCTTCAGACGTTACACGACAAGGTCAGCAGATCTGATAATAATATGTAAAGTAAAAGAAATGTAAATCGTTCCCAACACACGATTTGTTGAGTGGGTTTTATGGGAAAGAATTTGACCAAATATCCCGACAAATTTCTCTCTCTCTCTCTCTCTCTCTCTCTCTCTCTCTCTCTCTCTCTCTCTCTCTCTCTCTCTCTCAAGTCATTTGTGCATACTTAAATCCCTATTACCCTACATACACTCAAGTATGATTCAGTCATCCAGTAATTACTCCATGAGCCAGTATACACATACTATACACATATTTCAAAACCTACAGAATGCATTACAGTATATTTATATACAAATGGCCTTACAGTATATTTATATACAGATTACCTTACAGTATATTTATATACAGAATGCCTTACAGTATCCCTATCCAGAATGCCTTACAGTATATTTATATACAAAATGCCTTACAGTATATCTATATACAGTATGCTTTACAGTATATCTTTATACAGAATGCCTTACAGTATATCTATATATTAAATGCCTGACAGTATATTTATATACAGAATGCCTGACATTATATCTGTAGATAGAATGCCTTACAGTATTTCTTTACGCAGATTGCCTGACAGTATATCTATATACAGAATGCCTGACAGTATATCTGTATACAGAGTGCTTTATAGTATATCTGTATTTACAAGATGCCTTACAGTATATCCATATACAGAATGCCTTATAGAATATAGACAGAATGCCTTACAATATATCTATATACAGAATGCCTTATAGTATATCTGTATACAGAATGCCTGACAATATATCTATATACAGAATGCCTTACAGTATATTGATATACAGAATGCCTTGCAATATCTGTATACAGAATACCCTACAGTAATCTATAAATAAAATGCCTTATTGTATATTTACGTATATATATACTGCCTTACATTATATCTATCCAGAATGCCTTACAGTTTCTCTATCCAGAATGCCTCACAGTATATCTATATAGATGCAGACTGCCATACAGTATATCCATCCAGAATGCCTTACAGAGTATCTGTATACAGAATGCCTGGCAGTATATCTATATACAGAATGCCTGACAATATATCTATATACAGAATGCCTTACAGTATATCTATATACAGACTACCTTACAGTATATCTAGACAGAATGCCTTACAGTATATATGCGTACAGAATGCCTGACAATATATCTATAAAGAAAATACCATACAGTATATTTATATACAGAATACGTTATACATTATATCTATATACAGAATGCCAGACTGCATATCTATATACGGAATGCCTTACAGTATATCTGTATACAGAATGCCTGACAGTATATCTGTATATGAATGCCTTACAGTATATCAGAATGCCTGACAGTATATTTATATACAGAATGCCTTACAGTATATCTGTATACAGAAGGCCTTATAGTATATCTATAGACAGAATGCCTCACAGTATCTATGTACAGAATGCCTCTCAGTATATCCATATACAAAGTGCCTGACAGTATATCTTTACGCAGAATGCCTGACAGTATATCTATACACAAAATGCCTGACAGTATATCTATACGATTCCGCAGCGCGCAGGTACAGTTCTGTATGTTATATGTCGTTGCTTGTAGCCTCACTCCTCGCTAGTCATCCAAGAGCATCGGCCTAATTATGTAGGGAGGCGTCTTATAAGATTCCAGCACGGAGGTTAAATGAAGGATGAAAAAGAGGTACAAGTTTGAGTAAAGAAAAAAAAATAAAAAAGCACGAATACAAAAGGAATATGGTTTAATGGGTAGTTTTTTTTCTTAAAGATTATACGTATTTGTTTTACGTAGGGGTATGCCGTTCGTGTCTTGATATTCGACTCGTGTAATGTGCGTCATCCGAACGATAATGATTGTAATAACCCATGATAAGTTGTAAGAGGTAGGGCTAGATGCCATATCTAAAAGGCGAAAAATAAAGAAGAGGAAGAGGGAAGTAAAAATTAAAAAAAAAGGGAATTGACTTTCGTATGCTAATGTCGAAGGGGATCCCTCTTCTTCGCTGTGAACCTCGTGGGAGAGCAGGTCTTCCCCTCGATCCCAAAGCGGTTTTAAAAAAAGGTATTATTACATCATGATTCAATTTTGATGCCAGAATTATGTTCGTTTGTTTGTGCGTCGCGTTCGATTCTGTCGAATTTGTTTATGGTGGACTTACAATCCTGTGGGACCACTTCAAGTAAGATTATTTTAATGGTTGACTCTCTCTCTCTCTCTCTCTCTCTCTCCTCTCTCTCTCTCTCTCTCTCTCTCTCTCCACTTTTTATGGTGCATTTTCTTCCCACACCCTCGTTTCCTGCTCCTTCGCTGGATATCAGGCGACTGCTAGTCTCATGTCCTTCCTACGGAAGGATATAGTGTGTTGTATGCAGTGTATGTATATTTGCTATATGTATACATAAACACGTATGAATATATAGTAGTAATAATATATATATATATATATATATATATATATATATATATGTATAGTATATATATAAATAAGTGCTTGTGAGTTTTTGCTTGTGTGTGTGGGTGCAAGGTGACAGGAAGAAAATTTATAGATACACGTAAGATAGATTTATTGTCAGGCAGAAGATGAGAGAGAGAGAGAGAGAGAGAGAGAGAGAGAGAGAGAGAGAGAGAGAGAGAGAGAGAGAGAATTTCTCTATTCAACGTAAGATTTGTCTCGTTATTTAACTAGCAAAGTAACAAGATGGTCTTTGTTACGAAAATAGTTGCACAGGACGATAACAGATTCTTCAAAATGCATTTTTCATGTTGCGATTAAATCTTCAGGTGAATTAACTAACGGCTAAATAATATCGTTAATAGAGACTTAAACAAAACTCCATAAGTATAAAATTAGAAATTAAACAAAACTCCCCAAGTTAAAATAAGAAACTTAAACAAAACTTCCAAGCTTCATTGAACAAAATAAGAGGTAAACAAAGGCCTCCCTAAAAAATTCGTTAATAGAGACTTAAAACAAAACTCCATAAGTATAAAATTAGAAATTAAACAAAACTCCCCAAGTATAAAATAGAAACTTAAACAAAACTCCAAAGCTTCATATGAACAAAATAGAGAGGTAAACAAAACTCCATAAGTATAAAATAGACTTAGACAAAACACAAGTATAAAATAGACTTACACCAAACTCCATATTTTATAAAATAGTGACTTGAACAAAACTCCGTATGTATAAAATATAGATTTAACGAAACTCATGAATATAAAATAGAGCCTTAAACAAAACTCCATAAAAGCGCCTCAGTGGCGTGATCGGTACGGTCTTAGCCTGCCGCCTCGGTGGCCGCGAGTTCGATTCTCGGACATTCCACTGAGGGGTCAGAGATCTGTATTTCTGGTGATAGAAGTTCACTCTCGACGTGGTTCGGAAGTCACGTAAAGCCGTTGGTCCCGTTGCTGAATAACCACTGGTTCCATGCAACGTAAAAACACCATGCAAATAAAATAAGTAAATAAAAACTCCATAAGTATAAAAGAGAGACAAACAAAACTCCAATTGTATAAAATAGTACATAAACAAAACTCCGTATATATATAAAATAGAGACTTGAACAAAACTTTGTATGTATAAAATAGAGCCTTAAACAAAACTCCATGAGTATAAGATAGAGCCTTAAATAAAACTCCATGAGTATAAGATAGAGCCTTAAATAAAACTCCATGTGTATGAAATAGAGACAAACAAAATTCCGTATGCATAAACTTTGTATGTATAAAATAGAGCCTTAAACAAAACTCCATGAGTATAAAATAGAGACACAAAACTCCATGTATAAAATATACACAAACAAAACTCCGTATGTATAGAATAGACTTGAACAAATTCCGTATGTATAAATTATAGCCTTAAACAAAACTCCGTAAGTATGAGATAGAGCCTTAAACAAAACTACATTAGTATGAAATAGAGACATAAACAAAACTCCGAAAGTATATAACAAAAGCGCAGCAATACAGCCACAGCAGATGATACCTCATTAACGTCGGGAAATCATCGTAAAATTCGTAAGTGCCGCCATTAAACTCCTCGGATATTATAACTTACCGTCAAAGACAACACAATAATCGCCCGTTGAAACGCGTCAATTTAATCTTATTTAAACTTTTTCGTTTTGAGGATTGATGTGACACCCTGGAACGAGGTTTTCATTCCGTCCTATTGAACCCTGTACACACTGCGAAACAACGCTTTGTTTGCCTTTGACTTTCTAATTATATATATATATATATATATATATATATATATATATATATATATATGTATATATATATATATATGTATATATATATATATATATATATATATATATATATATATGATATATTTTTTTTTTTTTTTTTTTGGGGGGGGGGGGTTTTTTTTTTTTTTTTTTTGGGGGAATGTTATGGTATTCCGTTTTTTGCTTTGAGTTTCAGTTTTTTCCGTGTTATTTTGCTAATTTTATCTATTCGGTCAATTTTGTTGCCACTCGTCAGTAGTGTTCATTTTATTTTATTTTTTTTTCCGTGTTTTGTGGTTCATATTCTATCTTCGTGTTTTATTGTGTATTTTCTGTTTTTCTTTTTTTCCTTCATGTTTTTTTCATTTCCCCCTTCCCCCCCCCCCCCCCCCCTTTTTTATTTTTATTTTATATTTTACATTGTTCAATCTCGTGAATTATTTTGTACTTTTTGATTACTTTAAAAAAAAAATTTTAGGTTATTATAATAATTTTAATATGCTGTTATTATTTTTTTGTATGAAAATTCCAGTGATAAAAATATAGCGGTCAATACTAACATTAATGTCATAATGGACATTATCAGTATAATTAATATCAATAATAGTTGGAATTCATTTGAATATCATCATACAAACAGTTTTGTCCCATCACTCGGTTTTCTTAGTAGAAATGATCGGGCGGTTTTGACGAGTGATCTTGTAAAAGTTAAGTGTATCTTATTCTAACCAGACCACTGAGCTGGTCAACAGCTCTCCTAGGGCTGGCCCGAAGGATTTGATATTTTTATGTGTCTTGGAACTAATAAGTTCCGTAGCAACAGTGCATACAGCTTATAGTGGGATCCGAACCGCCTTATATCGAGAAATGAATTTCTAATTACCAGAAACAAATTCTTCTGCTTTCACGTTGGCTGAGCAGGGAATCGAACTCGCGACTACCGAATCGGAGGCGAGCGCGTAACCCACTCGTCCAACGAGGAACGTGAGTGGTCTTGTAAAGTTGATTAATGATCCTATATTATCGCTGTGCTGTCATTCTGCAGTATTGCTGTGATAAATCTATAATGGCCTCAGATTATGGTGCAGAATAATGCACTACTCGAACCCTCTCTAACAATTGTTTCATAGTGTAACTGCTTTGAGGTTATCCTCCTGTTACACCTTTCAGACCTTCCTACTGTCAATTTCACTCTCAGCGCTGAATGACCTAATAGGTCCCAGTGCTTGGCCTTTGGTCTAAATTCTATATGTAATTCAATTTAGAAAAATGTACCGGCATTCACGTCAAATAACGTTTCTTCAGAGTTGCCTGAAGATGATGTACCAGTATTACTGAGTCTTAATCCTATAATACTGTTATGATTCCGAGCAGGAATCGTATAGTGATGCAAACAGATGAAATTATGAAGTTGCAGTGTAGTTGAACAGATCTGAAATGTTTTGAGTCATGATTACGGCGTATCGCCCAGCGGTTATCTTTGAGTGTTGCTCAATGATTCTCTTTCATGGCCGATGAAGTTGTCTTGCATGGGGATGATAATCCAATAATGCCCAATTATCAAGCTGCAGTAATTTATCCAGGTAATGAAGCGTGCACCGAGATTCTACTGTACTTTTATACTCAGATACTGCCAAGGACGCTGAATTTAACGTATACGAAAATTTAAAGTTTTTAAGAAATAGGAATTTATAATTCATATTCTTATGTAAAAAAAAAATTGAAATGCAAAAACCAGATTTTGTTTAGAAGTCAGATAAATGACATAAATAAGGTAGCAATTGAAGTTTGTCAGAGCTAGGTGAAAGGATGACACCAGAGGAAGTTATTGAAGCAGCCTTTTAGACGAGAGTTAAAAAGATCACTCAGGACGCAAGAGAAACAAATATTTTTCTCTTCATGAAGGTCCGCTAACGTACATTTTTTTACGAACAATCCTTCTCTTCACGCTTTCCCTTCCACACTTTTTATGAAGCAGTCATTTCATTTCACTTATGCACGTATTCACTCTTCACAAAGGTGGCCACTTGTTCTACTGTTATGTAAATTTATAATAAACAGGTATTCCGCTATTTCACAAATGGGCTTGCCCATTTACCTAAGGCTCGTATAAATGGATTCACTTCTTTCAATAAATGCGTAAATATTCCCTCCATTCACATTGGGATTCAGTAAGTTTTACGTAATGCATATATATTCTCTTATTTCATGAGATTCCCTTATTTTAACTGACATGTAAATATCCTGTTATTTCACAGTGGGATTTATATATTCACTAAAAGCGCTGATATCCGTTTTTTCCACAAAGCAACTCATTAATTTCAACTACGCGCAAATACTCATATATTTGTACTTGGAGCTTCAGTGGTTTTACGTAATGGGCAAATGTACCCATCTTTCAGACAGGGACACCGTTTTTTTTAACGTTGTTTCGAAGACCCACATATTTTGCATAATATGCAACTGTCCACTTATTATGCAGCTGAGACCCACCGGTTTCCCAAAGGTACCCATCCACTTTAGTCCCTCGATAACCAGTCATTTTACGGAAGGATCTGCTTATTTGACGTAATACGCCAAGATCCACTTATAATCTCGTCCGCCCAAAGACAATTTCTCTCGTCGAAGTCTTGACAGAATCATCCGTTTAGCTTCCTAATAGGGGATGATTGAAGGAGATCAGCCCTCTTAATTATGCGCCTTGACCTGTCCATACATTCCGCTCAGAGGTGGAGTGGAAGCCCTTTCTGTTTTACATATATCTATATATTATGATGTAAGACTCTCGCGGTTATTTTACTAACGTAAAACCATAGAATTATTTTCGCTGCGATTATTTAGTGTTCGCCCTTAGCTAAATGGAAGGGTAAGATTTAGATGTTACTTCATTTTCTTCCCTACTTCTCCCCCTACCAACCAATATACCTACCTCCTCCTTCCTCTCCCCTCCTCAACCTCCCTCTCCCTCCCCCTCCCCCTCGTTCAGCGCTGCTAACACCGCTGCCTTTTCCTTACAGTTTTGTTAGTGTGAATCTTCTTATGATTATTGTTATTATTTTAAACTATTTTTCTAACACGAAATCGTTTCCCTCAACAGGAAAAGCACCAGAGAAAAACTAATGCAACTTTTTGCCACAATCATGTTTTAATTACTGATTTGTGGATCTACTATTTGTGCTCGAAAAACTTCAGGCAGACATTAAGTTCTGTATAAACTACACAGGAGACAATCTATAAGCACGTGGTGAAGCACCCTTTGTTTTACCCCTTTTCATTCCTCCAACGTGGTCTTGCGCCTCTTTGGTAGGGTCCTTTGCAAGACCTCTTCTCCTATGTACTGAGGAGTGAGAGATGTGTATTTCTGGTGATAGAAGTTCACTCTCGACGTGGTTCGGAAGTCACGCAAAGCCGTTGGTTCCGTTGCTGAATAACCACTGGTCCCATGCAACGTAAAAACACCAAACAAACAAACAATCTTCTATGTATTTAGCTAGGTTGGTCTTAATCTGCTCTTCTCCTCCAACACTTTCGAACTACTAACTGCTTTGATCAGCTTATTCCCTATTTTCACATGATTCAACCATCTGGCAATACTTTGAGATCATCCTTTCATTTGCACTAACACCTTAACCACTGAAATGCATCTTCCCATTTCTAACTCTCATTTCTTACGTCACATATACTACAAAGGCAGTTCATCTCTGCAGCTTCAGCCTTTATGATTCATTCACAAAAACATCCACACTTCACTTCCAAGAAGGAGAGTTGGCTCAACTGTACCTTTTATACATTCCTATCTTGGCTTCCATAGACACTCCACTTCTCTTCAGCTTCTTTTGCGCGTACCATACTTCTTTTTTTACACTGTCCCACACCGTCATTCATTGCTCTGCGTTACTGATTTCCATTGACGTTCGTAACCTTCCTCTCACTCACATTTACTCTCAACTTTCATATCTTTCAAACACTTTCAAACTTTTACACTAGTTTCTGCAGGCAGTTTCTCTTCACGATCCCCAATTAGTATTGTATCACCTGTGAGCAGCAACCAATCTAAACGAGTATCTCGTTTCATTTTCATGCCTAGAATGTTACACTTACATCTGCTGTCCTTTCTCTGATCAACTCTCATATCTTGCAAACAAGACGGATTACTTACTGACATTTCGCTCTCCTTCGTCCTTAAGGATATTGAGCGGCCATGGACGCATGGCACCTCCTTGTCTCAGATCCACTTGTACACCAGATCATCACATTTTTGTCTGCATATCCTAAAAATGGCACCGTATTGCTTTTAAGATTTTGTCTTCTAATTCATAGAAGCTCAACAAGCTCCACACTGCATGTGTCTGTTCTGTCATAAGCTTTTTCTTTTCTTGGTCGATATGTGCTGCATGCAACATTTTACCTTTATTTTCAGTCTCCCCACAAAACTGTTTCATAATAAATCCTTGTGTAAAACACCTTCAACCCATTCTAGTCTTCCTCTCTCAGTTCCAGCATCAGCCTTACTTTCTCAGTAGAAGTGCGGCCATACACCCCTCCCCTCCCCACCTAGTGATGTAGATAACGTTACGAGATGGCTATTAGCTTTTCCTATGTACAGTGGAACAGTAATTCAACTCAGTCATCCATCTGGAACCTATCATCTACTAGCCCTCAGTGGTTCCAAACCTTTTATTTGCCATGCCCCACCTAATCACCCTTAAAATACTGATGCCCCGTGTGGTGATATATAATTCTTATTTTCACGTGGAGGAAACCTAAAAGGACCTTAACTAAGTTTAAACATTCTCGTTATGGCCCCCTTAAAAATCAAATTATCCCCTATGGTGGGGTGTACGCCCCACGTTTGGAATCACTGAGCTAGACACATCCTGTCACTTTATCACCACCACAACGCAGCATCTCGGTTGTAATCTCATCGACTTCAGGTATTTTTCTATTCTTCAGTCTCTAATTTCCCGTCGTAGGTCCTCAACAATCTCTCCCATAAGTATGGTCAGTCTTACAATAATCCTTTCTGCTCCTGTGTCGTTCACCTGCCTTCTGTTTTGCACAATTAGCAAGTCAAAATACTCCATTGACCCAGGAGTTTATTCACTTCAAACAACATCTCTTCGTGTGTGTCTTTATTTTAAGATCCATTTTTTTTTTTTTACTTAGCGTTCCTCTCTACATTTACTTCCGTAAAAAACAACTAATTTTCCATGAAATTTTTGCTCATCTTCTCCCCTGCATTTTTATTAATTGCTTAATTTTACCCTCTACTCATTCTTCTGTATATCTAATTGTACCTTGTTTATCTTTGCCCTTTAGTAAACGTCTTATTTCCCTTGGAAACTGCTGATTTCTAGCTGTCAACCTTTTTTCAGATGTTTTAAAAAGAAACTTAGTATTCTTATTTTCTCGAGGAACGCCATGCTTACCAACAATATCACTGTCACTTACCTTTGCATTTAGATAACTAGCGACCTCACTTTTATATACTCCAAACTCAGCCAGTTACGCTTTCGGTCTTATGCTCTCCCAGTCCTGGGCCATATAAACTATAGCAGATTCACATAAACCGTGCATTTGATGTCTAGGCCAGTCCCTTACGACGCTCCTGATAGCTGCTGATAAGCCAGTCACAGGGCTGGAAACTCTCAGTCTCTCTCGAGAGTTCACATGGGTAAGATCTATGTTCCTCCTCTCCTTAGGGATACGTCTTTCAGGAGAGGTGGAACATACATACATCCTGCTTATGTGAACTCTCGAGAGTTTACAGCTCTGTGACTGGCTTATCAGCAGCCAATCAGGAGCGTCGTATGGGGCTGGCCTAGACATCAAATGCACGGTTGATGTGAATCTACTATAGTATTACAGCTTTTTCTCTTGCCAGCTCGGTCTTGCCCGTAAAATACTCGAACCAATGCATTTGTACTCCTTCAGCCATGGCCAGAATCTTCTTCAAACGACATGTGCTACGCCGTCTGTAGCTCTACGCCTTCAGTCTTTGTTCCTCCCTTTTTTTAGTCTCTTAAGTGCCAAAATATCCAGCTAGCTCTCCTTAAAAAAATAAGAATCAGACGTTTCTTCTCTCTGCAGCACATCGGTTACAAATCCACAGATATAGTAGTGTATCTGAACAGTATGGACTGCAGTTTTCTTGAACACAAACTTTTGAGTCAAATTAGTGTACTTCATTCAGATATGATTATTATTGAAAGTTAGTCGTTTTAGTGACTTTGGAAGAACGTCAGTGATTTTTTGGGGACGGGAAAATATAATAGGAATAATGGAGTTTTATCTGGGCCTGTAGGAAGAAAATATTATTATTTGGAATTGAAGGAATGAGGGACGATATAGTATGGGACAGACCTTGTTTTGAGGATGTTTATGAAATTAATACATCAGTCAGTATAACTTCGTATGATAATGTTCAATCTGCCGGCTATTCTGTATGTTTGTGCAATTCATTTTATATACACAAACATATTAGATTTAACCAAACAAACGAATTATTTACTATTAAAACTTAACGAAAAAAAAAAACTTAAGTAAAACATAATATTTCGATTTTTTTCGCCTTGACTTCAGTAACCCTTTATCAACCCCGAGAGTTCCAGCCTCCATTTTCTATGCTTATCAGGTGACGAAACAATCATCGAAGGGATGTCGGTAGTGAATGATGTCCCCGAATCTTCAGTTCTAATGGAGAAGTGAATCGCAAACGAATCGCTAACCGAGATAATTCGTTGGTAAGAGTGTTTGCTTTGAGTGTCCTCAGTACATTTAAAGTGCACCTGTACAGGTGAGCGTGCGATGCCCATGAAAGGCATGAGGTCGTGCGCGCAATCCGGAAGTATTTACGAGCAATTACAGTCGTCTGGGGAGCCTCGTTTGACCGCTGTTTATATGCACAGCTATATAAGCCTAGGCGCATGCATATATGAATAGGATTCAGGACGCATGCAAAATTTGCATATAGAGATGTGAAGAATGCACGGACTCACGAGTTAATTGCTAGGTTTTCGGTTTTTGTATGATAGTACTAGCTATATACGCACATGTGTACATGTGTGTATGTGTGTGTAAACATACTATCAAAGACATTTCATTTCGAAGTAGAAGTCGCCGGAGAAGAGAAGCACTGAAGCGTTAACCTAGAGTCATATAAGGGGAACGGGAACCAGAATTGTGTGTGTGTGTCTGTGTGTATAGATATGCATGTGTAAGTAAGTGTGTATGTGTGTGTGTGTGTCTGTGTAGGGCTGTAGCCTCGACCAGAAGGGCGTCGTCCAGGGTAAACCCTCTAGTGAGTGCGCCACACGCCACAACAGGTCCTCCAGGAGGGGGAATTAGACCAGAGACGCCAAGATTATCATGTATTTTTATTCTGCTCTTTTGCTTAATGAAGAAAGAGGGAGGGGAAGGGAACATGGTAAATGGAGAATCAGAAGTGGGAAAGGATGAAGGTATGGGAGAGAGAATGGGAAATGTCGGCAGGGATGGATAGGTCATTAATGATAAAAGATACTAATGAAGATGAAGGGTGGGGGATGGGGAGGTGTGTTGTAGACAATGCTTACTCGAAAATGCGAAGTAGGAAAGGATACAAATGTGGGAGAGAGAATAGGAGGTATCAGTTGGGATTGGTGAATAATGAAAATTTTGGTAGACGCTGGGTGAATAATGAAAAAATTTTGATATGAAATAATGGAAAAATTGAAAGAATGTGAAAAATAAAATGAGATATTAAAGGTGGAAAGTAAAATGCTAAAAAGACAATTGAAGGAGGGATGAAAATAATGAAAATACAATAGGAATAGGTAAATAATAAAGAAATTACGGGCTGAGGTACGCAAAATATCGGCAGAAATGGATATAATGAAAGTACTAGAGAGGGCATTAGAAAATAGAGAAAGTCGATAGGAAAAGAAAAAACACAGAAAATATTGGAGAACGATGAAAATAATAATTGAAATGTTGGAGTGGACCTGGAAAAATTTTGTAAGCACTGGAAATGGAATGGGAAATTAGGAAAATATTGGAGCGAGACTGGAAGAAGGAAAATACGGTTGAAGAAATAAAAAAGTCATGAAATATTGGAGGGGAATGGAGAAGATGGAAGATAGTGAAGACACATGAGGACGGAAGGTAAATATTGATGGGAGAAGCACTATAATTAACACACTGGAGAAGGAATGGAAAATATGGGAGGGGAGATGAAAACTAATGAAATTATTGGGATGGATGGAAAATAATGAAAATATTGAAATGGAGATGAAATTAATAAACATTAAAAGGGACAAGGAAAATGCTGAAGGGGGCGAATGAGAAATATTGTAGGGGAGGTGGAGAATACTAAAAGTATCAGGAAGGGTTGGAAATTGCTGGATATATTGGAAGAGAGATAATGAGTAAAAAGATACGAAGCGGGAAAGGAACAGAATGAAGATATTGATTGGGATATGTAATTAAGGAAAATAGTTTAGTAGGGAGAGAAAATAATAAGAAGGCGTGCTAAAATCTACGGTCAAATAGTTTTTCCACCAACGAAAATTGAAATAGAAAGCTATACTGCATTAGAAATAATTGTTCTGTACTGTTTAACATGCACATTATTTATTTTTTACATTTTCGTTCAAATAGATAAACCATAATTATCCTATCCTCAAATTCCTGTATGTGTAACTCGACGAGAAACACCCTTTTCTGACCTTTTTAATTAAGGCTCTTCCATAGGGCTCTCCTACCATTATTGATAAACTTTTATTAATTTCTAACATAATGTGGCCACGGATGAGAGCATAACTACCTCATAGATCCGACAGTGGAAGTGGTGGTCTTTATTAGTATTTTGCAGCAGTGGGTATAGTGTTGCCAACTGCAGTTACTCATAAATACTTCCGGACCGCGCGGAAACCTTGTTCCATTAATGGGCATCACCGACTTACCTGTGCAAGTGTCATTTTTTAAAGTTCTAAAGGCTTTGCACGCAACATTACCGGCGATTGTTTCCATCACGTAATTGCAGTGTTAGTTATATATGTGTAATGTCTTTCAGTAGTGATGATATTCATTCAGCTGTTTTGTTACTAGATTTTAGGAAAAACGCAGGCTGGATATTTTCCCTCGACTTGTCTTGGGTAGCTGTTTCGTCAGGTTTGTTTGCTGTTTTTTTTTTTTTATTTTGTTTCGTTTACAAGGTGTAAAGTTCTGGCATTACTTCTGGATAAGCAAAATTGACATATTTTCATCTTTGTGTAATGAAAACTTTTATTTTTCGTTACAAAAACAAGTACAAGAAACAAGAAATAGTGAATAAGCCATATTTCCAGCAATGTGCGTCAACCCTCATTTCTATTTGTTTTTTAAGATACATATATATATATATATATATATATATATATATATATATATATATATATATATATATATAATGTATCATGCACACATAGATATTTATATGTGTATATATATATATATATATATAATGTATACATGCACACATAGATATATGTGTAGTATATATATATATATATATATATAATTTATACATGCATACATATATATATATATAAACAATTTAGTTATCATTATGTCTTAGTAAAAGACGAAAGCGCTTGGATTTCTGCCTATCATTTTCCTGTGTTATTCGCTTATTTAATGAAGTCACGTGCATCTACTGTGATTTTTGTAGCATATATATATATATATATATATATATATATATATATATATATATATATATATATATATATATATATATATATTATTAACTTAAAAATTATAGTAGATGCACGTGACCTCATTAAATAAGCGAATACCACAGGAAAATGATAGGCAGAAATCCAAGCGCTTACGTCTTTACTAAGACATATGATAACTAAATTAGTAAGCCTGATACATTCATCTTACGGCTCTACATTTAAGTAGACAGATAATTACCGATGTATAATTTACTTCCCTCCAACGATAGTGTCTTTCCTTCATTAGAAAGAAGAAGATTGAGACCCAGTAACCCACAATAATCCGAGAAGAGACGATAAACTCACCTCTCGAAAGAGTGAAGGGTATAAAGATCCACGGATTCGTAAGTAGCGAAATTTATAAAAATTTGGCGTAGGTGGGACACTGTTAAAGCTAGCCTCCTCTTGGTAGAGAAATAACTAGAGTTGTGTTGTATACACTACTGTATTGCATGATTGGGGTTTTCAAAGGCTTAGAAGTCGAGCGAGTCGCGTCTTGAAGGGCATAAGAAAGGCCCCTGGCATGGACTGGCTGCAAAGGATGTGGACGATTTTACAGAACGGGTTCATTATTGTTCCAGTTGGGGGACCACTTCTTCAGTGACTGTTACATTTATTCTTATAAGCCAAGTTTTTTTTTTTTTTTTGATGATAACACACAGAGACACACATGCATATTATGTATCACCAAACTATATATAAAATATATATTATATACATAACATGTATATACACATATATATACTATATATATATATATATATATATATATATGTAAATATATATATGTGTGTGTGTGTGTGTGTTTCTTATATACCTTGCTAACCCCACTCCTTAGCGGCCGTTCGTACCAATTTACAGCTGGGTGGACTGGTAGCCAGCCGGTAGGCCTGGCGGATGAGATCCTAAGTCCTAGGCATGCCGTTGAATACCTTTGTGTCAGTTGACCTCAGGAGTATATGTTGGCCACTTTAATGCTGGCGAGGTTGTTGGGTCTCGCAACTTATTAAAAAATAAACGTGCTTAGAACATGGTAGATTTAAACCCTCTGAAGCTGTCACTGATGAAAAAAAGCTAATAGGAAGATATATAATATATTATATATACATATATATATATATATATATATATATTATATATTATATATATATATATATATATATATTATATATATATATATATATATATATATATATGTACTTCGGGAATAACTTTTCCCCAAAAGGAATTGCAATTGATAAGTGCTTCGTCTCCAGTGGGATTCGAACCGCTGCTAGGGCTTAGAAAGAGGATAAATAGTTATTTTGATCAGGGAGCAGTTAACTGGATATTTAACGATATAAGTGGCGTAATTTTTGTGAATATAAGAAAAAAGGTCGCTGTGTATGTGACAAAAATTCGTATGTATATGCGTGTGTGTCTGTGTGCATATAATAAATATATTATATATGAATGTTTATCACATCATCGTGATTCATATACGTGCATCGAGCTACAAATGTCCTTTAATATCCAATTCGCTCTACCTCGGAATTAATATATTTTTATATATGTTAACCAAAGAGGAATTTTTTAGATGATAATAATTTCGTCCTCTCGTGGGTTCGACCCAGCGCCCAGCGGACAGAGGCGAAATCAGGACTTCAGTGACTTGTTAGCTGAATCGATAACATCACTGAAGTCCTGATTTCTCCTACTGTCCGCTGGCGCCGGTTCGAACCCACGAGAGGACGAAATTATCATCAACTAAAAAATTCCCCTTTGGTTAACATGTATGAAAATATATTAATTCCCAGGTAGAGCGAATTGGATATTAAATGGCATTTGTAGCTTCATGCATATGTTTTATATATATATGCACATCATTTAAGATGTATGTGCATAGAACAAGTGTTGATTACTTGTTCACTTGCGCGTGTAAAGTAGCAGCTTCCAAGTGCTCTGGAGCTATACTTTGTTGTTGTGATGGCAGCTTTCTGTCAGTAATCCATCTTTCAATCTTGCAGACAGACCTTTGCCATTCTGGACAACCGATCGGTCTATTGGCGTTGTTGATTTTCAAGAACCTTATTCGCGAATGACAGATTCGGATAAGAAACAGACAACGTGGTTTTGGCTTTTATCCATCTCTTTGTAACATGATTTCTCTTCTAGTTTTATTTTCGCTTACTCGGGGAGTAAACCTACAAACTACTTTGCTGTTGTTGTTGTTGTGGGGGTAGGAAAGGTGTATGGAAAAGCCTAAAAGGGTCTGAAAAACTTGTTTCGCTTTGAGTTAAAGATACAGGAATTTTATGAATGGATATTTATGATTTATTTATTAGAGTGAAAATGTAAAAAAATAGATAATGTGCATGTTAAACGGTACAGAACAATTATTGGTGAAACAATGCGCTATTTGACCGTAGAATTTAGCTCGCGCCTCAAGTGAGCTGGAGGTCGGATCATACCTTGTTAAACTCCTCATCTTACACGATATATCCAGTTTATTTTACCTTTAGATAATAGATACACGTATTACTGATCTATTGCGGATATGTTAAGATTTGTGGCTGTTTTTTAAAGATAAAAGATGCTAGGATGGGGAAGTACTCCCCGATGATTGTAGCTTGGACCCTCCCAGTTTTTTTACTTAATTAATAACAACAAGGTTTTCTAGAGACTATTTAAAGTTTTATTGATATTTACTGCTACCTTAGATTTAATATTATTTGGATTTGCAAAAAGAAACCCACAAAATTACCGAGTATAACTTGTTTACTTGTAAGTATTTACATAGTATTAACAAGTTATACTACTCGGTAATCTTGAGGATTTCTTTTTCCATCTTCAGAAGAAAACTGAAAGAAGTTTTCGTACTGTTTGGACTCTTAAGAAGCATACTGGCTATAAAGTACAGCACAGGAGCTTCCAGATTAAATTTGCAACCCTCATCAGAATCGTTCAAAACCCAGAGATGGGTTAATTGATTTAATGTTATGAGTTGGCGTCGCGCCTAACTGGGAGAGAGACGATTAACATAAACTCCATGCTAATAGGTATTTTCATAGCAATACATTATAACGAGATTAGAACTTCCCTGACATTTCAGCATTCATCAAAACCATTGGCGGACAGCAGATGACGATGACGATCATGATGAACGTGATGATAACGAGAGAGAGAGAGAGAGAGAGAGAGAGAGAGAGAGAGAGAGAGAGAGAGAGAGAGAGAGAGAGATAAAAAAAGCACACACACACACACCACAGTTGATTCATCAGATTTATGGTACGATAAACGGATAAAAAGTCAATGACACCCCCCTCCCCCTACCCCCCTAACAAGTGGCCCCACAGGCTCATTTTTTGAAGGGAGGGCCCACCCCTCTTGGTTAGGTTTTCCGTCAGTTTGATGCATATCAGTCGATTCTGATGATGAACGGGACCTTCTTTGCCGTTTGATCAATGCATTAATTAGTGCTTGTATCTTTGAATTAGACTTGTCCTCGTATTTTCGTTTTATTCATATATTTTTCTTTCTCTTCTATCTGATTTTGATGGAATTTTACTTATGAAATTTAAGCAGGGCACCCGGGCACCCGCACTCTCTCCTCCTCTCCTCTATCTTCTCTCTCTCTCCTCTCTCTCTCTCTCTCTCTATCTCTCTCTCTCTCTCTCTATATATATATATACATATATATATATAATATATATATATATATATATATATATATATATATATATATATATATATACATGCGTGGAGTTGGGATGTCGATAATTTAAGTGAAGCAAGATGCGATAAAAAATACACATATATATGTATATATATAAAATTTTTCCAGGATTTCAGGGGAGGGGGCAAGTGCCCTTCACCCCCGCCCCCCACCCTTGCCCCTAGGTGCGGGCGCCCATGAATTGATTCTGTCAAGCCAAAAGCACTGGAGTATTTGGTGTTAGAGAGGTTGGCCAGCAAAATTGAAGAAAGGAAGCGAGATTGGGGGTCAAATAAATGGTTCAAAAGGGGGCGCAGCTAGGGACCCAACAGACGCTGGTAACACCCTTTAGGCCTACAGTGCATCGCGTGAGGAGCACTGTCGGCTCTACTCTTTCTACAGCTCTGTATGTTTGTAAATGAAGGTTGTTTTTTTTTTCTTTTCTTTTTTAAGACTCGCCTTGCAGGGCAATGGGTTTATAGGATGTTTCTAGAGGAATTCTATTAATATTAGTAACATCTACAAGAATTTGAACACAGTAATTTTATGTTGTATTGTACTGATAATTATTTCTTTAGTGTAATTTGTTATATAAGGTATATAACAAATTACACTATGCTTCTGTACCGTAATATCTTTGTTGAATATTGGAATTTATTATTATTATTATTTATTATTATTATTATTATTATTATTATTATTATTATTATTATTATTATTATTAAGTGTTCCCTTACGGTAGTCTTATAATACCTGAAAAAGAGGACTATACTTTTAGAGGCCGCTGGGATAGACAACCCGATGCCCATTTGTGGAAATAAGAAAAAAAATATCTGCAGGGCAGATGTTCTCATGCGGTCTCTTTTAAAACCCATCAACCCCCTCACCTCACCTAGACTTGTTACCTTCGTTCTCATACCGAGCTTTAGAATTCCCTTCCTACTTCTCTTACTTCTGTGTTCCTGATATACAACCGTTCGTCCTTTTAGAGGCAAGAGTATCACCCTTTCTGTGGTTAAGTCCTCCAACTTATTATGTCCTTCCTTTCTTCATCCTTCCTATATCTTCCTATCTTCGGACCTGGGCTAGAAAAAGGAGGCATTCACATTTTGCTCTTCTCCAAAAATATTGAGAGCAGTAAGGTGCCTGTTCTGTCAACCATCGCAAGAAGGGGTAGGGATGGGGGTGAGGGGTGGGGGTAGGGGTGGGGGCGGGGTCGCCTGTTTTATTGCGAGTACTGCTCCCAGTCCTCAGGAGCTTGTAAGGTGCTTTCTACACAAAATGGCGAGCATTTTGGCAGATGTCATTCGTATTACGTACTCTCATATGATAATTTGATTTTGGTCAGATGTCATTCGTATTAGTACTCTCATATGATAATTTGACGCTTATTATTATTATTATTATTATGATTATTATTATTATTATTATTATTATTATTATTATTATTATTATTATTCAAAGAAAACTCATAATCACACCAGTCGATAAAATAGGTAAATGCCGGTGATTTTGGTTTTTTGATATATTCAAATATTTTAAAAAAAATCAAATCAAACAGGCATCCTACTGTGGATTTACTTTCTTCCTATTATTATTATTATTATTATTATTATTATTATTATTATTATTATTATTATTAATGCATTACTTGGGAGCAAACCGATATTTCAGAAAGCAGCATATTCATTTTTGGAAACGGGCGTAGATGTTTTTTGAAAGCCGGTTGTCATGCCATATACATTTCTCTCGTGAAAGGAAGCACATCTTATCAGATTTTAACACCCCCCCCCCTTCCCCCCCCCCCCCCACAAAAAAAAAAGCCATGTCGCAAAAACTGAAAGAATTATTATACTTCCATAAAAGCGTCTTATACCCAGTTCAATGACAGTGTTATTGTCAAGAAACACATTCTCTCTCTCTCTCTCTCTCTCTCTCTCTCTCTCTCTCTCTCTTTCATAATCTGCTCAGTCATGTCGCCTACCTACCGTGAAATAACGAGTGATAAACACCTGTGTCATAAATCGCCCGTGAAATAGACCCACTTTGCCGTATAAGACGGGGAAAGGCTGCGACGGTATGCCATCCACTTATATGGAGTGAACGCCCCGTTATTGATGCGGTCATGATGTCGGGGGTCGGGGGAGCGGGGGTGGGGGGGGCGGTGTTGGAGTTGGAAGTCCCCTGATTTAGATGGAAATGTTTTGAAAGTGAAATTGTTTAGATAAGTATGTAATCAAGATCCGTGATTAGATAGGCGTATTTTAGGGTCGTGGGGATATATAATTTTTTTGTAACGGTAGAGTAAATGTAAATAGTACGGGATTGAGATGAGTATTTCAAGATTACACCGATTAGCAAGGAGTATTCTAAGTTATGTTCCAATTACGGTATTCTGGCAGTCATGTTCTAGGTGATATTATTGATATAAGGCTATTCTAGAGTTATTTGACGCTAAAGCTGTGCGGTTTAAAAAAATAATTTAAAATGACATGACTTGAGACGAAACGATTCAATAATATGTTAATATGTTAGTGGGTAATATATATATATATATAATATTATATATATATATATATATATATATATATACATATATATATATATACAGTGGTACCTCGAGATACGAAATTAATCCGTTCCGAGGCGGCCTTCGTATAATGAGTTTTTCGTATCTTGGAACCATTATACATGTAAAATGGCTAATCCGTTCCAAGCCCTCCAAAAACACCCCATTAAATTTCATAATAAGCTAAATTGACCTATAAACAATGAAATACTACAACAATTTGGACCATTCAATTACTAAATTAAGAATAAAAATCGAAAACCTGTAATAAAGTGTATATTAGTGTACAAGAAATATTATTACTGTAACGTAAAATGTGGAAGCTTACCTTTCGAGTGAGGCTATCTCCGATAGTGGCGGCAGAGGAGGAGGAGGACAAACGGCAGATAACGTACGTACGTACGTACACTTAACTTTACGAAAACACAAAAAATTTAAGGAAAACCATAAAACTAAAATTTACGAAACACCTTAACAAAACTGTAACACTTAACTTACAAAAATCTAGAAATTACGTATTTTTTTTTTAATTTTTTTTAATTTTTTTTTTTTTTACTTTTACGTAGGCTTTTTTTTTTTTTTTTTTTTCACAGAATTTCAACTTCATCACCGCTTTCAACGTTCTGTTTTTCATCACTTGGTTCTTCCTTTTTGCTTTCAACTTTCTGTTTTTTTATTTTTTTATCACTTGGTTTCTTCCTTTTTGCTTACTCCTGCTAATGCTGAAGGCCTCTTTAAAAAATAACGATCCAAGGAAGATTGCTTCTGCCTACTTTTCACAATGTTCCTGAAACGACTCAAGCAAACGTCATCGAACTGCGCAAGCATAAGACCTGTGTGAGCCTTTTCGGGGTGTCTTTTTTCGATAAACAATTGCACTTTATGAAAAGCGCCTAGAATATCCTTAATTTCTGCCGTTGTCATAGGCTCCTCCTCCTCTTCCTCGCCGCTGCTAGAGAACTCCTCTTGAACGACGTTAAGTTGCATGGCCTCCAACTCCTTCAGGTCATCCGTCGTAAGCTCCTCTTGGTGCTCCTCGAGAAGGTCGTTGATGTCGTCCTCGTCGACGACCAGCCCCATGGACTTGCCGAGTGCAACGATCTCATCAAGATCTGGTTCCAAAACAGTTTCGGGATCATCAACTGTTTCTGACTCTGCAGTACCAGCTTCGCCCACGTCGAATCCCTTGAAGTCTCTGGCGGATACGGCATCAGGCCAGAGTTTCCTCCACGAGGAATTCAAGGTTCGCCTCAAAACCTCCTGCCAAGCTAGGTCAATGAGTCGGATGCAAATGACGATGTCGAAATGCTCCTTCCAAAATTGACGCAAGGTGAGGTTTGTGGTATCAGTGATGTCGAAACATCTCTTAAAAAAAATGTTTCGTGTACAGCTTCTTAAAGTTCGCTATCACTTGCTGGTCCATGGGCTGGAGGAGAGGGGTGGTGTTGGGCGGAAGAAAAAGAATCTTAACGAAGGAATACTCCGCTAGGATATCTTCCTCGAGGCCAGGAGGGGGGGGAGGGGCATTGTCCCACACCAGCAGACATTTCAGGGGAGGCGCTTCTCTTCCAACCAAAAAAAACTCTTCACAGTCGGGCCGAAACACAGATTTACCCACTCTTGTGAACAAAAGCCTCGTTACCCAGCTTTTGCATTAGCCCTCCACATCACTGGAAGCTTCTCCTTCAACACTTTGTGGGCCTTGAAGGCTCGAGGAGTCTCGGAGTGATACACCAGTAGGGGCTTCACCTTGCAATCCCCACTGGCGTTCGAACAAAGTGCGAACATAAGCCTGTCTTTCATAGGCTTATGCCCGGGTAGCTTCTTCTCTTCCTCCGTGATGTATGTCCGACGAGGCATTTTTTTCCAAAAAAGGCCAGTCTCATCACAGTTGAAGACTTGCTGAGAACTGTAGCCTTCCTTGGTCATCATCTCGTCGAACGTCTTTTTAAAGGCTTCGGCCGCTTTCGTGTCCGAGCTGGCCAGCCTTCCCATATGACCGCAGCCAACCAGCCTTCCCCCCATGACGCACCACCGAATGGATGCCAGTCCGTTTACGAAATTTCCCGAACCAACCATGCGAAGCCTTGAACTCTGGGGTTGGCGTTGAAGTCCCTTCCCCTCCCTCGTCCTCTGCCTGCGCAATCAAATCGCCGAAAATAGCACTGGCCTTGTGAGCGATTGCTGTCTCCGTTACTGTATCGCCAGCGATTTCTTTGTCTTTTATCCAGATGAGGAGCAGCCGTTCCATCTCGTCGTGCACATGGCTCCTCTTGTTGGACAAAATAGTGATGCCCTTCGACAGTGTAGTTGCTTTGATGGCATCCTTCTGTTTAAGGATGGTGCCTATTGTCGACGGATTACGGTCGTATTCCTTTGCGATCACACTCAATCGCATACCAGCTTCGTACTTCTTTATGATCTCCATCTTTGTCTCCAAAGAGAGCATGCGCTTCTTTCCGTGAATTTCAACTTTCTTGGGACCCATGACTACGTTAATTTACGTAAAGTTACACAATATACAGTCTTCGCACAACACGATAATATGTACTGCAACGAAATCACTAACGAATTTACGTTACTAAACGAAATTGTTGGAGCGAACGAATGCTGATTGCGTACGGTAAAGTTTCGGGTGCGGAGTGGCCGAGCTAAGGGACGCCAGCGCGTACGTATAGAAGATGCATGATGGGAGGGATGCTGTCCAATCAGAGAGAAGGATCTCATGGCTTGGCTAGCATCAGGAACCAATGGGAGAGCAGGAGGATGGTGGCGAGTCTACTAGCACTAAGATGGCGGGCGTCGGCGCGAGTTTCAAAATTGTTATCGGGCGAATCTTGGACTTTCAGAAACCTTTCGTATCTTGAAAACTTTTCGTATGTAGAGCAGTAAAATTTTTCGCATTGGCTTTCGTAACTTGGATTTTTCGTAAGTTGAGCCTTTCGTATCTCGAGGTACTACTGTGTATTATATATATATATATATATCTATTTATATATATATATATATATATATATATATATATATATATATATATATATATATATATATATATATATATATATATATATATATATATATATATATATATATATATATATATTATATATATATATATATATATATATATATATATTGTCAATTTATCTCTTAAAGTGAGAATGCTTAACTATTTCAGAGACTTGGATGAACCTATTTTAAAAATTAATTTGTGTGATTTAAGTGGGAATGTATTAAATAATCTATCTAAAACATGAAGGTTAAAAATTCTGCGTTTAGATGTAAGCGTTTCATTATTCAGTGATGTGAGGCTTCAGGACAATTGCGGCACAATTTGGTAATGATCATTTGGAGAAGCTCTTGATTGTGGTTGGAACTTCACACATGATTACTTTACTCTTTGTTCCAATTATGAGTTCCGGTTGCCTTGGCGGAGTTATGCACTTTCAGCACTTTCTAGTGTTTCTTTGATTGTCAGGCTGTTAAGCGCCTTAGTGGTGTGATCAGTACGATCTAGGCATACCACCTCGGTGGCCGCGAGTTCGATTCCCCGGCATTTCATTGAGGTGTGAGAGATGTGTATATTTCTGGTGATAGAAGCTCACTCTCGACGTGGTTCGGAAGTCACATAAAGCCGTTGGGCCCGTTGCTGAATAACCACTGGTGGTTCCATGCAACGTGAAAACACCATACAAACAAACAATTATTACGCTGTTAGCCAGTAACACCAGATTTAAGTACCTTTCAAGAAGGTATTTCTGTACAGAATAAATAAAATCATCAAGTTTGTCATACAACCTACCCAGAAATGAAAACTCATAATAAAATATTTTATTAGCGTAGGAAATAACATATATGCTAACCAAAGGAAACCCCGTAATATTCTAAAATTTTCGCCATCAAGAAAATAATAGAAAAAATACTTTCTCTTGCATAATTCCTTAACCTCCTCCTGAGAAATGATTCAAACGTGACCTCTCGGGACGTGTCTGGGGCATTTTGTGCACCCGTTTTAATGGTGCTCCAACACGGAATGGTCGAGCAAGGCAGGCAGGTAGTCAGTCGCCAGTTGAGGGTTGAGTTTTTTTTTTTTTTTTTTCTCTCCGCAACATGATTTTTTCCCCATTTTCGTTACGAACGAAGTTCTTTTTAAATGATATAATCTTTCTTACGGACAAGTTTTTTGTTTTATTTTTTTTTTATTTTTGTATGATCAAGACATGATTTTATTTTTGTGTGGTGGGCGAAGTCTCTCTCTCTCTCTCTCTCTCTCTCTCTCTCTCTCTAAAGGGATTTTTCTTTGGGATCTTTTTCAACCACTACATGGACATTTTAACCATATCCATATGCATATGCATGTATACTGATCGAGAATTCTAATATTGATCTTACCCATGATTTCGATGATTCTTACGGGAAAATTGTATATGTCCATATGTATAAGTCTATATATAATTATATATATATATTATATATATATATATATATATATATATATATTCTATATATATCTATACGTATATATATTATATATGAATATAATTGTCCCTTAATCGAAATCAACTTAATATCTATAATTCCAATTCTTGATCAGTATGTATTCATATGCATATGGATATGGTTAAAATGTCCATGTAGTGTTTGAAAAAGATTCCAAGAAATAATCCCTTTATATATATATATATATAATATATATATAAGATATATATATATATATATATATATATATGTGTGTGTGTGTGTGTGTGTGTGTGTGTGTGTGTGTTGTGTGTGTGTATTAGGTTGTAGCAGTTATTTATATTAGAGCAACTTAATTCTTGCCGGCCAGCTGGGTCACAATTTACGGGTAAAATTGTTTCTTAACGATAAATTTTCTCTTACCGACTAAATTAATGATTTTGTGGGAAATTGAAAATTTAGTTTTTATTACGAAAAAGACATTTAAAAAATGTATCTTTTAAAATGAAAATTCACTTTTCCTCGACAAAGTGGTTGTTTTTATAGACAAAATTACTTTTTTATATTACATTTGTAACGAAATAAATGCTTTTAACGAGCTAGTTGGCCTATTGTCGGGAAAAAATTACAAATTTGAATGGAATCGATTTGGTTTTACACGGGAAAGTGATTGTAATGTGACATTAATGCTTTCTTATGACCACAATTGCTATAAAAAAATAAATGTAAAAAAATGCGGCGCAACGAAAATAGATCTATCTTTCGGTGGTCTCGGTAAAATGCTCTATGAGCCGCGGTCCTTGAAACTTTAACCACGGCCTGGTGGTGGCCTGGCCTTTATCGTTTCCAGACACACAATTGTGGCTAACTTTAACCTTAAATAAAACAAAAACTATTGAGGCTAGAGGGTTGCAATTTGGTATGTTTGATGAATGGAGGGTGGATGATCAATATACCAATTTGCAGCCCTCTAGCCTCAGTAGTTTTTAAGGTGTGAGGGCGGACAATAAAAACTAAAAAGACGACCAATTAATCGTGCTTATGAGTACGCATATTCTTGTTCCAAAGTGGCGAATAGATTTCGTCACATAAACACATGGATTTTCTTTAGCCTTTTATTGATTGTTTCTTTTGAACAAAATGATTGTAACATTTGCTTATTATACTTTGAGTATTTTGTCGTACGAGTGAGTTACTATCCTCGTTTCTTACCGAGTAAGATGATGCATTATTGCAGATGTTTTAGTCAAAACAAAAACCACCAATATATATATATATATGTATATATATATATATATATATATATATATATATATATATTATATAAATATATATATATATATATATATATATATATATATATATATATATATATATATATATATATATATAAAGAACACATTGGTGACCGCTTTTTGCGAAGTTTGGCTGATAAAATAAAAGACAAAAAATATGGCTACTCTGCGAGTTTGGTGGAAATTTTCTAAATTGACCCAGAATATGCTAAGTGAAAAGAGCCAGTTACAGACTGTTCCAGGAGCAGGATTCCTTGCTGGCATAAAGCCAGTCTAATCAACAACAACAACAACAACAGAGAAGAGAACAACACAAACAGAACGCTGTGCAGCTGGGGCAGTTACACTCCCAGCCCCCCCCCCCCCCCCTCCCAGTTGGGGTATTGACGGAGTGCTCCCTGACGGGCAGACCATATCATTAGATTCAAATGGACGAATTAATTGCCGGTTACGAAGATATTGCAACCTCTCGTTTTCTTTGGCGTTAAATCTCACTCTTGGCTATTTTTTTTATTTTATTTTTAATTCTCGATATTCGCTTCTTCAGGCAACGACTCTACGGGAAGCTTTTAAAGTCCTTTTGCATTCGGAAAAGCACTTAATTCTTTCGAGTGGGTGATTGAAGTGAATTGTGTTTCAAAACTGCGATATGCGTGTATTATTATTATTATTTAGAAGATGAACCCTATTCATATGGAACAAAAGCGCCTCAGTGGCGTGATCTGTATGGTCTTGGCCTGCCACCTCGGTGACCGCGAGTTCGATTCTCGGGCATTCCACTGAGGGGTTAGGGATGTGAATTTCTGGTGATAGAAGTTCACTCTCGAGGTGGTTCGGAAGTCACGTAAAGCCGTTGGTCCCGTTGCTGAATAACCACTGGTTCCTTGCAACGTAAAAACACCATATAAACAAAACAAACAAACATATGGAACAAGCCCGCAGGGATCACTGACTTGAAATTCAAACTTCCAAAGAATATCGCGCTCATTTAGAAATAAGAGAAGGTAAAGGGAAATAACAAAAGAAGAGATCTCACGCATTGAAAATAATAAATAATTAAATAAATAAGTAAATAAATGTCATGTTGCAGAAGAATTTCTTCTGCAGATTTGCTTTGTTCCGAAACATGTCTTGGGTCTTTGAGGAACATATTGAACGTACACTCGGCAAGGAAAGTTAAGATACAGTTTTTTTTAATTTTCGGACATACATTGTTCAATAATGCCACACCTGGCAACTCTTGAAAGGGGGCGGAGCTTCAAAATCGTAGCGATTGTTGCTTTCTAGATTTCCAACAACTTTACACCATAAAGATTCTGTTGAGGTCCTATAATCATTTATACTTGAATGTAGAAACAGACTCTATATTACTCGTTAATGTTGGTTTGGTAACGTCAGTTGAGGGTAGAATATCGATCATCCTTTCTTAAAACCTACTGTGAATCCTTATTTATAAGTAATATTTGACACTAAACACGTTAAATTCATACGTAATTGAAGACGGATCTTAAACAATGAGGGAAAGTGTTTTAAAATTTGGGCAGTACTTGTGGAAATCGTGAGGAACAATACAGTAAAGGATGAAATATGACGATAGAGAGAGCGCGCGCAAGCATAGGCCTATCGATAGAAATACTTAATTCATTATATTTACTTTGAGAGATTAAGTGATAATATTTTTTCAAATGTTTCAAAAGTTGGGGGGAGAGAGAGAGAGAGAGAGAGAGAGAGAGAGGGGAGAGAGAGCATGCATAGGCCTACCTATTGAGATACTTAATTCATTATATACTTTGAGAGATTGAGTGATAATATTTTTTCAAAATGTGTTTTAAAAGCTGGGAGAGAGAGAGAGAGAGAGAGAGAGAGAGAGAGAGAGAGAGAATTATAGTACTGGTGACGGACTTGTGACGGGGGAAAGGCAGAAGAAATATAATGAATTAAGTATCTCTATCGATAGGCCTATGCTTGCGCGATATGATATGACTGCAAGGTCGTGCTGCACTATGCTAAATAAAATTTGAAGGATCATAATATTCAAGTTAATTCTCTAAGAAAAATTCTTACCCTAATCTTGATTACATTCGACAGTTGCCGTAGCATTCAAGATGTAAAAAGACGTGGAAAATGTTAAAATGTTAGACACAGGGTGCGGTCATTCTTGCTCTCTTGATATAGTCTTGACTTTTGAAAATCGGGTTTCATCCACAAATCATTCACGAAAAAAGCTGTGTTAATTAAAAAATATTTATTACCACAAATAACTCAATATGTATTGCACAGGCAATTAAAGTTTTATATCGTGGAAGATCTTTCAGCCTCGCGGCAAAGAAATGCAGTCGTGTAGGGCTGTAGGCTATTACGAACTGCTCTGTAATGGGCATATAGCCAGAAAATCTTTGAGCTGACATGCTACTTTAACCTTGATTAAGATATTTAAAGACAGTAGCTTTGTAAACAGCAACTAGCATTCGATCCATGTCAACGTCAAAGTAATCAAAGTGTGAAATCCGTTACGTAGCCAGTAACCAGTGACTTGCGCTCTCCCGCTCGGAGTTCTAGGGCTCCTCTTCACATCATAGAAAACGCTCTTGCGGATGCAACTAGATTTGTTCAACCTACCTTAGCCGTCGCAACATTGAGTGCCATTGACGTCAGCTAACTTTAATCCCTTTGGAATACAAGCATAAGTTTGTAGAAACTAAAATAATTGCATTCACCACTTACGATGAGGCAATATATCTCCGTTCATGAAGCAAAACGAGTAATTATTGTCGTCGTGATACATAGTACTAAAATCAGAAATTCACATTCTATCTACCAGATCTCTATGAACGAATTCATCTGAGATATTCCAATTACTTCGGACATATATCGTATTTTTAAGTATCTGGACGGTTTTGTTTTGCAGTTTTAACTTACATGATATAATTTATAGTATATTTTCATATTCTAGAGTAAATTTAGCGATATTATGTCTTTTCAGTAAAAACAAATGGGAAATTGGATGAACGAAAGCTAATGAAAACTGTATCTTCAGTTTTCTTGTCGAGTGTACCTTATAGAGCGAGAGTTGTTTTTCTTCAGATGGATGAAGCCGAAGAAATGACGCCTGTCACGAATTCTGGACTTGTTGATGACGTCATTGTACGTAAACACTGACCGGCTCTTTGGGAACAAGTGACCTTTAGTGCACGGCAAGAAAGTGTCAGACGGGCTGCCCCGCTCTCTATGAAGGTTCCATTCTTAGTTTTCTTTCCTTCCTCTTCCCACTCGCCCATCTGTTCTATTCTATCCCGAATTCTGAAGATTAAGCTTGATCTCTACTATAGCTGGTTCACTTAAGGTAGATTTTTGGGTGAGTCCTATGACTAGGAGACGTTTGTTTGGCGGCCGCTGATTGGCTGGGAGCTGCCTACCTCCCTGTACCAGCCAATCAGCGGCCGCCAAATAAACGTCTCGTAACCATAGGGCTCATCTAAGAATCTACCATAAGTGAACCGGCTATAGTATATTTAGCCGATGAGAAAAGTATTCTTAACTGACTCCTCTTGCAGAGCCTGTAACTCTCTCTGTTTAAATGATCAAGAATGGAGTATAGAATTTAGGCCAAATGCTGGGACCTGTAAGGTCATTCAGCGTTCAAAGGGAAATTGAGAGTAAAATGGTTTGAAAGGTGCAACAGGAGGAAAACTTCGCAGTTGCACTATGAAATAATTGTCAGGAGGAGGTGGCAAGTAAGATGGAAGAGACCATGAACGGAGGTACAGTACCAAAAAAAAAAAAATGAGGAAGAAAACAAAGAATGGTGTTGCAGTCGAGGGGTCGAAAGGACGTTGCAAAGAACCTTAAGTAATGCCTACAGTGTACCGCGTGAGGTGCACTGACGACGGCTTTAACCCCCAAGGGTGTTAGATATAATCAGTGTCTAACTGACTGTGGTTTTTCTTGTCTGTCTTCATGCATATGCTGACTGTCCATGAGGGGTGTAACGCGTGCAGTCTGCCGCCTGTGGCCCACTATAGACGGTGCTAAAAGTTTACTACAGCATCCCCTTGGCCCCCAGCTGCATTGCTCTCTGCCTTATACCTTTCGTCCGATCTCTCTGGCCTCTTCTTCCGATGCTGTCCAACCTCTTAAACTTTTAAATTGTTTCACTTTTCCTATCATTCAGAGAGAATCTTTGGCCCAGCCCTGTGAAGGTGTAGACATGGAGTTTATCTTTTGAATAATAATAATAATAATAATAATAATAATAATAATAATAATAATAATAATAATAATGTAGATGAAAACTTGCAGACAAGATTCTCCCGAGTTCTCTTTCGTACAAGAAAAAGTTTTGTAGTGAAATGGACGACTGCTTTTTTGTTAACCAATTACTTAGGATTAGCCTATGAGCTGTGTATTTGTGGTGTAGATTTAAGTAATTTGAGTTTAACTTTAACATACTTATAGTTAAAAATAACATTTATTTAACCAAGACTTTTCCTATTAGATAACATAATAATTATGTGAAAATGACTGTGCAATACACACTTAAAATCTAAGAAAGGCATGTATGAGATTTTAACTTCCTAATGCTCGTACACAAAGTGGATATCAATGTATTCTATTTAAGAATAATAATCATCGTAATATATTTTCAAGTGGTTTATTTAAATGTGACTAGCGCAGCGTAAGCGTCCACAAATAGAAACCTAAGTCCGGACTGTAAGGCACTGCTCGTAATGGTGGCTTTTGTTTGGGCGTTACATTTTTTAAACGGTTGGTGGGCGTGTGTCTGTCAGCCTCTATGCAGTCGTGGAGACTGACTCAGGGTTGCCAGACGTCTCCATATTTATTTCTATTCATAGATCTGGTGTTTAAGTACGATTTGCAGTAAATTATGAATTGAATCTTGACATTTTCATCCTGTTTTATGGATATTCTAAATGACTATACAAATTGATTTAAGTTAGTTGAGAGTGATTCGGTTTTTATATAATATAGTACATTAGGAAGCACATCGTCGTACTTCCGGTGCACCTCTGATTGGTTGGAGCAAGATCATCGATTCTGGAAAAGATGTTGCGCCCAGCGCCATCTTGTCGTGGGAGTGACAATTATGGTCTCGGTCGTATCATTTCTGCGGTTCCTCTTCCCGATAATGTGACTCCTCGTCCTTCTCCTCTCTCTCCTCCCCCATTCCCCTCGTTTCTCTCTCTCTCTCTCTCTCCGTCTCTCTCTCTCTCTGTGTGTGTGTGTGTGTGTGTGTGTGTGTCAGACTTATTCTTATTGAATTCTGAGTTATATATATATATATATATAGTATATATATATATATGATATATATATATATATATATATAAAGAGAGAGAGAGAGAGAGGGCGGTGGCAAACCTTCAGGTGTACTGTGCATTAGATGATTGTCAGGTGTCCATGTAGGGACTGTAGGTGTGGCTACTAATATGACTCGCGAAAATATGCCCCCAAGAATCTATCCAGATATTTTCTATTGAAATAATGATTCGGTCTGATATTCCTCTAGGTAATAAAAATCAACTTTATCTCAGGTTTGTTTATGCTGTTCGCGCGCGATGTATCATTTTGCTACATTTGCATGAAACGTAAGTAGTGGTTTAGTGTGTGTGATTATTGCGTAGTCTATGCACTGCTAGAGAACTGGTGCGCTTAGTTATTTGTATATGTGTAGGTGAGTTCTGATATCTATACGTAAGATCAGCAAGCGAATTTCTCTGTATAGTTCTTTAATCCATTGCAAGCTACGAGGTTGCAACAGGAAGGCATTCAGCCATCTATCTGTTGCAGCAGTAATCTGCCCCGTAGGAGGGTATTGCCGTCAGTGCACCTCACGCGATGCGCTGTAGGCATTACTTATGTAAGGTTATTTGCAGCGTCCCTTCGGCCCCTGGCTGCAATCCCTTTCGTTCATTTTACAGTGCCTCCGTTCATATTCGATTTCTTCTATCGTACTTTCCACTCTCTCTTAACAATTGTTTCGTAATGCGGCTACGAGGTTTTCCTCCTGCTAAACTTGTAATATCTTTTAACTCTCAATTTCCCTGTCAGCGCTGAACGACCTCATAGGTCTCAGCGTTTGGCATTTGGCCTAAATTTTATATATTCCATTCCAATCAACAATAGTCTGTTTCCACTAAGAGGGGATGGCACTAGAGACAAACAACACACTAGTTCTTGTCTCACTCATCCTTCAATTACCTGAAACAAGGCTGAAACTACGGTACTGGAAGCTTTTGGCATTATCCGTTTCGTGCACCTCATTCGGTGCAATTTTGGCATTACTTAAGTTTCTTTGCAACTACTTTCATTCCTTTTACTGTACCTGCGTTCATATTCTCTTTCTTCCATCTTACTGTCCACCCTCTCCTGACAATTGTTTCATAGCGCAACTGCAAAGCTTTCCTCGTGTTACACCTTTCAAACCTTTAACTGTCAATTTCCTTTTCAGCACTGAATTTCCTTAGTTGCCCCAGTGCTTGGCATAAAGCCAAAAATCTGTATAAATAAAATAAAAATCAAAATAACTCTTTTCTTAAGAGGCCGTTTGTCTCTGCAAACACAAGTCGCCTTATACTCATGTATCGGATTCTTTTGAAATAATATCGCCGTCCAGTTACTTGTCGTCGTATTCACTTGGCCATTCAACTTCCCGTAAAACTCTCTCGCTCGATGGAGAAACTCAGCCACAGAGTAGTTCCTCAACAAAGACATCTTGGAGGTGCCCGGGGCACCTCTAGAACTCATATGCACGAGGTATGTTTACCCAGACTCCGCCGAGCACGGAGCCGATGCTAATAACCCCCCCTTTTTTTAATGATTTTTCGTCGGGTATACTTCCAATGGCAGGTTGTTTCAGGAGGCTTAACCTGTTGTGTTACCCGGCCTAGAGGAGAGAAATGGCTAAATATCCTATCAAGTCCTAGTGACTCGGGCGATTGCAATCTTCGCGTCTGAAACAAAGGGGACTAGAATTGCAATTTGGCAATGAACCGTAAAGTGCGTCATTCCTCCTGTACTGACAACGAAGTTGCGGGGATGGAATTAGCCATAGTGTATCAAACGTTGCATACGTAATGAACGTATAGCCGAAGGGATACCTAGACCTAAGTGACCTCGCCTTCCTTCGGGGTCATCTCCAGATATTTCCCGCCAGATTTATTCGGCAGGTACTCATTAAGCAGCCTAACGACGGTGTAAGGATGACCTTGGTACCCTGACACTCATGACCTTGTGACCCCTGCTGGAGTTAATGCCCCTGGCGTGGATGTACCCACGGCGGGGCCCGTATGGTCTTCGAGCTATTGCTTCATTTCTTCCGAACCGACACGATCCTCAAACCGCTATTCCGTCGTCAGTGCTTGTTTACATTCCGCTACACCGCATAACTACAGCCCATAAGCGCGTTAATGATTTCTGCCCTCCCGAGGGTGGGTATGGAAAGGTCTGGGGTCCTTGGGTATTGTGGTGCATACCTGCGATATAACATGGCTTAAGTATTTCTTTGGCGTATGAATGTAATTATTAATACAACATTGCACCCAGGGAGACATTTTTTTCATTTTTGCAGTTACTACATTTATTATCTCTCTCTCTCTCTCTCTCTCTCTCTCTCTCTCTCTCTCTCTCTACTACAGTATTTATGTATTACCTTTACTTAATGAAATAGATTCGTCATATGCAACTCGTGTTTGGAATTTTAAAGCATTCAGAAAAATCTCCGTTGTATTTCTTGCGACGGCCGTGTACTTTGTGAATCTCTCTCTCTCTCTCTCTTTTCTCTCTCTCTTACAGGTATTAATCTGACCTTTGTTCCATTGCATGAAAGACTTGCAACTACAAGGCAACGCAGCATGTTTTATTTAATGTGGAAAAACCCCGATGACCATAGTCGTTGCGACACCAGTTGTAAAAATGTAAACATTTTTCTTTGGAGGTGAAAATAACTATTTCTCTACCCCTAAACTACTTTAGGAAGTTATACTATTGATACACACACAAACATTCTCTCTCTCGCTCTCTCTCTCTCTGTGTATATATATATATATATATATATATATAATATATATATATATATATATATATATATATATATATATATATATATAATATATATATATATAAATATATATATATATATATATATATAATATATATGAGAGAGAGAAAGAGAGAGAGTACGTGTGCGTTTGAATTAATTTACGCGGATATCTAGTACCTCTGAGCGCTGAAGATGTGTTTAAGCAACTTTCTAGAGATAAAGATTCTCCTTCAAGATAATTAAATTTTCAGTAAATCATTGAGCAATCTAACGACGGTGAACTAAGGAATTTTAAGAGAGACAGAAGAAATATCGGGAAATGAAAAAATCTCCTCGTTTCCTGTTTCGATGAAGAAGAAGAAGAGAAAACGAGGTTTTGTTGTTGTAGCCGTTATCGGTCGATCAACGCCGATCGTCCGGCAGGGTTACGACACTGATGAGTCTTCGAGACAGCCATTTCGCTCAGAGGCCCGTCACAATTATCAGGAACTGGTCGTCCGGTCGGAGCCGCGGTAGAAGAAGGATTTCAAAGCCCGGGATGCACCTACGTCCCCTGGAGGAGAAGGACGCTGGCGATCCTTCAGGATTCCGTCTTCTCGGAGGCACAAGAGACCGATATATTTTTCTTATCTTGTCAGGAGCTTTGTGAGGGATTAATGGGCCTGCTTTTTTTTTCTTTCAAAAGCAGTCGAGGCAGTTTGAGGCGATAACGAGTCTTTAATTCCTAAACTGTCAAGAACTTGACCGCGTGGGCGTGTTTTGATTCACCGAGATAATCGCTAATCGTAATCGGAAGAGCCTCTGGAGCGGTTGGGGAAGGATTCTGATTGGTAGAGATCATGCAGCCGACCAATGGTCGTCAGTCTTGAGCTCGCCTATTTTTATTTGAGGGGAAGTTGCTGTGACTTTCATGATTAATGAGGTTTGACGTCTGGCATTGTTGCCAACAACGGAACCCACAAATACAACAGTGTTTTGGCAACACCAATCTTTCGCCAAGGGAAAATTTAGTAGCAACAAAAAAGAAAAAAATAAACACGTAGAGCAGAGACTTAAACACAAATGTTTGGTTCTTGGTTTGTAAACAAGAGAAACCCATTTGTTTTTGGTTTGTAAACGAGAAACCCATTTCGTATATTTTATTCTAGTAGAATATGTTAGTAAATTCGAATATTGTAGAGCATGTGAGAATGATATTCAGGTGAGTTAATCCCTGCGTCATTTGGTACATCGTGCATTGAGTGGCGCACAGGTTGAAATTTGAGTCTTATGAATGATTTTTATATATACAGCTTTTATACTGTTTAGAGGGGACGGCATCCTAAGGGTAGACTTCTCGTTCTCAGCCGACGTTGGTGCTTGATCTGAATCACAGGCCTTGCAGACATATGAGCCAGTGCTGTACTGTTAAGGTATAGCATATATATATATATATATAGATATATATAATTAATATATATATATATATATATTATTTATATATGATATATAATATATTATATATATATATTCATTATTTATATATATATATATAAATCTATAGTTAGTTAGTAATTGTAATAGCCACAATGTCCTCTTACGTTCTCGAATTCATCACATTTTTTGGATACGCTTGTCACTACGTAGCCTTAGATTCAAATGCAAGAAATATGAAGTAATTTTGATGTCCGGTAGTTTGCATGGTTTGCTATCATAAGAGCTTCCAGGGGGCGGGGTGGGGGGAGGGGCGCCTCTCCAGAAGGCGATTGCCTTCGGGCTCTTTACAAATCTTGGGATGAGGCTACTGTTATTTGTCCTGTTGACAGATCACCAGGACCTCTTCACTGCTGAGTAGCACAGTTATCGTAGGATTTAACGGAACGTGTCTTGTGTACTCAGATTTGCTCTGGAATCGAACTAAGTAACTTCAACTGATGCGGCGAATTTTCCAACCACTGAATTACCAAGACTGAATTGTTTCAGGTTAGTAATTTGATGTCTGACCTGGTGATGGCGAGCTCCTAAATTATCTTCCTGCTTTCGTTTTTTTTCCAGTCTAAAGAAGATGGGCTCGTCTTCTCTCGCATTTCCTCGAGTTCTCAGTCTTGTTGTTATCGGGCTTTGGTTGTTTGAGGTCATTGTATTGCCCGTCCCATCGGCCTCTGTTCTTTAGATGTAAGTCGGGGACAAGGCGTGCTCGTAAATATTATCAAATGTTAGAGCTTTTCCTCACTATTTTTTTCGTCCTTTTACGTATAACTACTGTAACCATATATACCCCTAAAATTTACGGTAGTGAAGGAGAGGATCGAGGCGATAAGTTCTAAACCTAGAGCCGTTACGTACCGTCCCGCGACGTAAAACAAGGTATCTTCATAAACTATTATTATTATTATTATTATTATTATTATTATTATTTTATTATTATTATTATTATTATTATTCAGAAGATGAACCCTATGCATATGGAACACGCCCACCAAAGGGGCCATTGACTTGACATTCAAGCTTCCAGTGAATGTGGTGTTCATTAGAATGAAATAAAAAAGTAATGTGAAACAGGACGAAGAGGTCACTTATTAAAAAAAAGGCAGAAAAATGAACCAATTCATAACTAATGAGATAAAAATGTAGGTAAACTGTTCAGATTCAAGGAGAATTGTATTAGAGTAGTAATGCATTGCGTCGTGGCCTGAACAAATGAAGTTTCAGTTGCACGATTTCCTTATATTGAGGCCTTTTGTGAGAGAGGCTGGCCCCGGGCTGGAAGCAGACTTGATTACCCTTAGGCTGTCGTCATTACACACAGGAAAATAAAAACATGCATGCGCCTTGCATTAAAAATTTTATTGGATTTTGTTTGCCTCGGGTGTTAAGCATTTCCATCTTTCATTGTAAGGTTGCTCAGTTTGTTAGCAATACTACACCTTTTGGTATATATCTCGTTCTTCTCAGAGATTTTTGAATCATCCAGCAGATTGTGCTTTATTTTTGAAAATTATTCTTGTACTTGAATCACGAAATCTCATTTGTATGAGTTCGAGCGAACGCTTAAAGCTGTAATCAAGGTAGATGAGTATAGCTACATAGCGCGTTATTAATGAGTAGCCCAGTAAGATCTGACTTGAATTTGTTTACATTCATAACTTTTAAATACATTCGTAACTTTTAAGAGAAATGTCTTTTCTAAATAGCAAAAAATATACGTTCATCCGCCTTCTTTCAAATCACATTTAAAAAAAAAAAATTTTTTTTGATATGTAATTGGGAAAATGAACGTCTATTTCTTAAATATTAATTTCTTTTAAAGTTACAGATAATTCATTATGAATGTTATCAAATTTATGTCAGATCTTTTATGGCGACCAATTAACAATGTATGATGGAGTTAATTCATCTACCTTAAGTACAGCATTCATGATTCTAAGTAAATATATACATGAAACATACCTGACATTAATTTTTAAAAATAAGAAAAAATAATTTGGAGATTTTGAACCCAAAATGGACTGAGATGCATCACCAGCAGAAAATTCCCGAAATTGCTTAGTATTGTTTCTTGATTTTAATGTCAGCGTTTGTCAGTCTCGGACTGCTGGTATCAGTGACTGGCTCATTATCTAAGAAGTGACTGTCAAACAGCGTTTAAGAACCAGTTTGATTTTTTATTCCTCTTGGCTAATCGTTTCTCTTTTTTCTGTTCGGATCTTTCAGAGAGAGAGAATGTATAAATGTAACTTGTAGAAAATCTTACCCATGAATTGAAAGAAAGATCATTCTAACCTGCAGAGGTAGAAATCTAACTGCAGGAGAGAGAGAGAGAGAGAGAGAGAGAGAGAGAGAGAGAGAGAGAGAGAGAGAGAGAGAGAGAATGTATAAATGTAACTTGTAGAAAATCTTACCCATGTAGTGAAAGAAAGATCATTTTAACCTGCAGAGGTAGAAAATCTAAATCTGCAAGACCTTACCTTACAGACCTTACATCTTGTTCGGGTTGCCCCAGGTCCCTCAGTGTGAGGCACCTCTAATGTCTACCAGAGTTTGCTAGTACATCTTCCGGTATATTTTGCATCTTCCAATCTTGGATGGTCTGGGATGCAGCTTAGATATTTGTCGAGCTTATTCTTAAACACATCTACGCTCACTCCTGATATATTCCTCAGATGAGCTGGCAACGCATTGAATAGACGCTGCATTATCGATGCTGGTGCGTAGTGGATTAATGTCCTGTGTGCTTTCCTTATTTTTCCTTGTATAGTTTTGGGCACTATTAATCTACCTCTGCTTGCTCTTTCTGATATTTTTAGTTCCATGATATTTTCTGCTATTCCTTCTATCTGTTTCCATGCCTGAATTATCATGTAGCGTTCTCTTCTCCTTTCTAGACTATATAATTTTAAGAATTGTAGTCTTTCCCAGTAGTCTAGGTCCTTAACTTCTTCTATTCTAGCTGTAAAGGACCTTTGTACACTCTCTATTTGTGCAATATCCTTTTGATAGTGTGGGTACCATATCATATGGCAATATTCAAGTGGACTACGAACATATGTTTTATAAAGCATAATCATGGTGTTCAGCTTTTCTTGTTTTGAAGTGCCGTAACAACATTCCCATTTTTGCTTTACAATTTTGCCAACAGAGTTGCTATTTGATCATTGCATAACATGTTCCTATTCATCATCACACCAAGGTCTTTAACTGCTTCCTTATTTGTGATGGTCTCATTATTATGGTCCCTTATATGCATATAGCTTTCTTTCTCTGTCTCCATAATTTATTGATTCAAATTTATCAGAGTTAAATACCATCCTATTTACCTCTGCCCAATCATATACTTTGTTAAGGTCTCTTTGTAGAGCGTTCCTATCTTCATCACAAGTAATTTCTCTACTTATGCTTGTGTCATCTTGCGAAACTACTCAACGAACCGAATCCTTAACATTATTGTCTATGTCTTCAATCATAATAACAAAAACAGTATTGCAGCTAAACACCGTACCTTGCGGCACACCGGATATTACCTGGACTTCATCCGATTTCTCGTCGTTTGCAATAACTATCTGTTTTTCTGTTTGTGTAAAAATTCTTTTAACCATCTTCCTACTTTATCCACGATATTGTGTTTTCTAATTTTCTTCGCTAATATATTATGGTCTACTTTATCAAAAGCTTTTGCAAAGTCTAATAAACCACATCTTGTTTCATTTCCGCTTTTCATATTTTTGAATATGTTCTCACGGGGGACTAACAGTTGGGTTTGTGTACTTTTTCCGGGTACGAAACACCATGGTTTCCTTTTATTAAACAAATTATTTTTTTATTAAATGTTTCATAATATTTTTCTCATTACCCTTCATACACTTTCATAATATGTGATGTTAGACTACACCGGCCTATAATTACTTGCCTCTAGTCTTGATCCACTTTTGAAAGTAGGGGTAATATTGCTAACTTTGTGCTCATCATATATCTTGCCTGTATCTACACTTTGTCTTAATAATATTGCAAGTGGCTTTGCGATAGAATGAACTACTTTCTTTAACAAAATAGCAGGAATTCCATCAGGCCCTGCAGCAGCTCCATTTTTAATTTCATTAATAGCCTGCACAATATCAGCTTCATAATATCTATGTCAGCTAAATATTCACTATTTTCATCCCTTACTTCTATATCATTATCTTCATTATCTATTCTAGGGGTGAATTCTCTCTTATATCGTTCTGCCAGTATGTTGCAAATTTCCTTTTTTTTCATTCGTTAATCTCCCTTCAATTCTAGAGGGCCTATTTCTATTCTTCTTTTATTCATCTTCTTCGCATATGAGTATAATAGTTTCGGGGTTTTGCTTGATATTTAATAGGGTTTTTTCTTCCAAGTCCCGTTTTTCATTTTCTTTTTGATTGTATAATCTTTTGTTCTGCATTTTCTATCTTACTTTTTAGTTCTATAACTTTCCATGCATTTTTTTCTTTTGCAAGGCCTTTTTTCCACTTTCTGATTTTCTGGAACAAGATCCTTCTGTCTCTTGGTATGCATGAATGATGTTTACTTTTCTTCTTCGGTATATATTTTTCCACTATTTTCTCCATATTTTTATATAATATCTCCGTATTTACCCTTATGTCATCACTTACGAAAATGTTATCCCAATCTTTGTTTAATTCTTCATTAATTTCTGACCATTTTATATTTTTACTGTAGAAGTTGTATTTTCCATATCCTTCCCACTTTTTCATTTCTTGCTTATCTCTATTTTCACTTGCTTTGGAATGAACTGTTAATTCTATGACATTATGGTCTGAAATACTCGCATTATAAACTATTATTTCTTTAACATAATTCATCTCGTTCATCAATACTAGGTCTTAAAGTATTTTCCTTTCTTGTTGGCAGGTGATTTATTTGTTGAATGTTTGTATTTCTAGTAGCATATCTAATAGCTTTTCAAATTGCCTCTTATCTTCTGCACTACTATTACTCCTCTTTTTTATATGTATAAGTACAACCACAATCTCCTATTCGTTTTCTTTCCATTCACGAAAGGAAAGTTGAAGTCACCAGATAGGGAGAAATAGTCCAGTCCTTGTGATTTCTACATATATCATCCAATTTTCAATTATTAAGTCAAACTCTTTAGTATTAGGAGGTCTATATATTACTATGTTCATCAATTTTTCAGATTCAAATTCTACCGCTATTAGTTCACATTCTGAGTTACTATATTTCTCATATATTTTTCCTTGTTTTTTTGTCTTTCCCATATATTGCGGTTCCCCCTTGATTCCTATTTTTTCTATCTGATCTATAAGTTTGGAACCCTTTTATTTGATCATCATTCCCAGTCTCTTGGGAATACCAGGTTTTCACTTATATTCATTATATCTATTTTCTTTTCATTTTGGGTTAGTTCTTCTAAGTACTCTATTTTTCTTTTTGAGTTACTCGTAACTAAACCCTGCGCATTCATCACTATGATGGTTTGCGTGTTTTCTCCTTCATTTAATACTGGTAGTAATAAGGATTTTCCCATGCCTCTTTCCTGTTCTGGGTATGTTGTTCTTTTTTTCATTTCCAGAAATTCTGACATTAAAAAATCAACTTTTCCATAAATATTTGATCTTCTTCATCATAATTATTAATTTTGTGTCTGATCTGCAATTTTCTCCCGTTTCTGCAATATCCTCTTGCATAATAAATACAGTTATTATCTCTTGAGTAGAATTTCGGAGCTGATGCTTTGAAATTTTTTGCTGACACCTCTGCATATCTCATTGGTGGTTTGCTTTCTCTCTTTTACCTGATATTCTTGGATTTCTCTCTTTTATTTGTTTCTTTCTTATTTTGGATTTATTACTTGGTTGGTTATTTATTTGATTATGATTCATGGCTACAGGGTGCATATATTTGCATTTTTTGTGTCGAGAACTTTACATCCTTTTCCTTCTTTTAGGTTTTTACATATTTTTGGATGCAGATCTCTGCAATCATCCCCATATCCATCTTAAGTATGCACATTTACCATATATTTCATAGTTTTGACATATCTTAGGATGTTGTAGTAACATCTTTCTCCAAATCTGCAATTCCCTCTTTTCAAAAGGTTGCAGATTTTGTCTTTCTTGTCTATTTTTTCCTCTTTCCCGTCATTGTATAGATCTGGGTAGAGCCTCTTCGGATTTGCTTTTCTGTTGTCATATCGTAATTTATTTCTTCGTAGGTATGCTGCTTTATTGCCTCATATGTAGTATCAATGAGTATCTCTGCATCCATACTTTTATCTTGTTCTTTGTTTTTCTTTTCCTTATTTTTTTCTGTCATTTCATTTTTGTTTACTTCTCTTCCGTTTTCCTCTTCTTCTTTTTTCTTCTTCTTCTCTCCTCTTCTTCTTCATCCTCAACTATTTGTACATTCAATCTTGATTTAATAACATTGTCTATCCATGTAGACATGTTGACATTCAAAAAATTCTTGTATCTTTTCTCAAATCTTGTATTACCGTCAGCACACTGGTGGATGGGTCGGAATGTTGCATGCAGCACATTTTCTGATTAGGTTTTGTGGATTGACTATGCTATACCAAACCTTACACAGTTTGCATGCTTTTGGCATTCTTTTCCTAATGCATCAATTAGGATATTCACAAGATTCACCTTATTCATTTTCTTTGTCGGAATATGTTGGTTTATGTATATTTTCTTTATGAGTCTCTTGACCACTTGGATTTTATTTGGAACTTCTTCAATTATTTTCAAGATGTTTTCATTAGATTTGTTCCAGTTTGAAGGATTATATCCTTCTAATATATCTATGAATGCTTTTGTATCTTTTGGTTAGGACTGTTGCTGATTTCATAGATGAGAAATGCCAGTTCCCTTCCGCTACCTCATCGTATTTCGGCAATCTGCTAAACACGCCAAATTACGCCACCTCTTCCCGCAGTTGGAACTTACTGCCATCTTGTTCTGATTTATAGTATACACTTGATAAACTAACTTAGAAGACGCTTTATCCTACTATTTTCACACTAATCTTATCACCGATAGTTCACGAACACTTCTAGATATTTCTCAAATTCTAGTCGTATGTTAAACTTGTGATATCTGTTGATTATTGTGAGAGAGATAGATAGATAGATAGATAGAGAGAGAGAGAGAGAGAGAGAGAGAGAGAGAGAGAGAGAGATTAAACTTTCAAAAAAAAAACCTTAGAGAGAAAGTTTACTGGAAGATTTTTGATCTGGGGAGAGAGAGATAGATGTATAAATATATCTTGTAGAAAAGTTTACCCATGAAGTGAAAGAAAGATAATTCTAACCTGCAAAGATAGAAATCTAACAGCAGGAGAGAGAGAGAGAGAGAGAGAGAGAGAGAGAGAGCGCTCTAAACCTTAGAGAGAAAGGTAGAGAAAGAGTTTTGATCTGGGAAATGAGAGAGAGAGAGAGAGCTCTGATCTGCAAAGAGAGCAGGAGGGTTCTAACCAGTGAATAGAGAGAGAGAGACTTAGTGAGAGAGCTTTAAACATCAGAGAGAAAGGTAGAGAAAGAGTTTTGATCTGGGAAGAGAGAGAGCGTGCGAGTTCTGATCTGCAAAGAGAGCAGGAGAGTTCTAAGCAGTGAATTTCATCTTAGAGAGAGAGAGAGAGAGAGAGAGAGACTTTTAGGTTTCCTGTTGATTTCGTTTACACTCGACGGGTCAGAAGAGAGAGAGAGAGAGAGAGAGAGAGAGAGAGAGAGAGAGAGAGATAAGGGTTAGGGGTTTAATGTATGGGCAGGTATTGGCTTTAATAAAAAACGGGTGTAAAGAAATCTTGATGTGATTCTCAATTTTATTTTATCGGCGGGATTGAATCATATAAATTACTTTTAATCAATCATTGAATCTTGTTTCAATTTTTTCTCAGTCCCTCGTCAAACTTGTGCCGCTGCGCCAGAGAGATGGTAATCTTTCAGGGAATCTTCAAGTTTGTTTCTTTAATTGGTCTCCAGTTTCGTTCGTCTTCATTATCAGTATATTTTCTTTCATTTTCCCTTTTCTTTGTTTTTTACGAATACGTTACTCTTTGGGTCTTTCATAAATTGTGGAATGATCTATTATATTACTCAATATTTTTGTAGCTTTATATTTATATTGTCCGTAAATTTGCATGTCGTAGGAGAGGAAAAGCAAAGACGTTTAAGCGTTAGTTAAGTAAGAAAAGTTGAGGAGTAGGAAAAAAATTTGATAAAAATGATTAAGAACAAAATAATGTGGAAGAGTATGATGAGATGGTTTGCTGGACTTGTAGAGAAAATATTAAAGTAACTAAATGAGAGAGACAGAGACTGATTGATAGATAAATGCATTCAAAGGAGTCTTTGATATCCCTGGGGATTGAAAATGCACGTGTATAAAACATCTGCAGAAGTGAGTGACGTGTTGCGAATGAGCACTGCTGAAAATTTTTACTTTGCCCTAAAGATACCAAAAGTCCTTCGTCACTGCCTTGAATAAACGCTTAAATCATGATCTCTTTCATAACCGCTATTTTGATTATAAAGTAATTTTTGTTATGCTTGTAGAAAAGTAAGTGTTTACAAAAACATACACGTCATCAATTTTTACCTCAGGAAAACAGGTCAAATACCGCCCTACCCCATCCTCACCTACACACACACACACACACACACACACACACGTTCCAATCTTTGGTTTATAGTATCACTTAAAACCATATGGACAGAAGCAACCTAATCCTTTGATACGCCAATAGACAGGTAATTGACCCCCATATCCCTTTTAGAGACGCGAATAGGATTGGTCTCCTATGAAAAAAAAAAAAGGTGGTTCAAAAGAAATTAGATCCTAATCCTATACGGTAGCGATCCAATCCCCATTGAAATAGTGTCCAGCGCTGTCATCCTAAGTAGATGAAAGTTTGCGCAAAAAAAAAGAAAGAAAAAAAAACACGCACACAAACAAACAAACAAACGTATTTTTTTCAGTATGGTTAAGTGATGCCAGTGTTGTCATCAGTTTAAATAAAAGCTTTTTGGTGATTTCAGTTTTATGTCATAACATTTGATAGAGTTTTATATGTCAACAAAAGTAACAACTGCAGCGGTTGTAGTACAACAGTCACAGTATCGAAAATGAAGTCAGTGCAAACTATTATACTTTTTGCATAATAATGATCAGTTGCAGAATCAGCAAAGTAACGCCTGCAACAGCGGTACTAAAAGTAAATGGCAACAAGTTTTTGCTGCAAATAATGATGAAGTTTACAAAGTACATAGAAGTAAGAGCTCCAACAAGAGTAATACAATAATAGCATTGACGGAAATGAATCGATTGACGAACCGTAGCGTCAAAACAAAGAGACCATAGAATGCACAAAGAAAGAAAGATACTCGGCTCGATTTTTTTTCCCATAAGAGCATAGATACCACGAAAGTCACCAAGCGATTGCCATCTAATGCTGTTATCAAGGACGAGGCAGTGACGTCACATGAAACGTCAGGACCTACGTCACGAACGTAAAAACCATGCATTCAAGATTCTCATTTTATATGCCATGATTTCAAGATTTTCTCTATACCATGTATAATCAGAATTTGCAATTTTACACCATACATTCTTGAACGTTTTAGTTTCTTTAATCAAAACAAACTTCCACATTCTCTTCTCTCCTTTATTCACATTCTATGCTAATAACGCTTCATTTCTGTGAAAATTAAAATAAAACAATTACACTGAAATTGTAGCATGTAAATTCAGCGCAAATGATGACAGCAGTAACAACAAAAGTAACTATTACGATTATACGTTTTTAGGCATATTTTCAGTATTCCGTATTTATATATATGTGTATGAAGTAATAATAGTCCACACTTATGTAAAAATGTGTATTAAAAATACATAAAAGACGGTCTTTTATGTATTTTTAATACAAATTTTTACATAAGTGTGGACTATTATTACTTCAGATATTCCAGTCACGTTATGGTGATTTTTTGAGGTATATGTGCATATATATATTATATATATAAATTATACACACACACACACACAACACACACACACACACACACACACACATATATATATATAATATATATATATATATATATATATATATATATAGATATAATATATATATATATATATATATTATGCGTGTGTGTGTGTGTTGTATGTATCTAAAGCATACTTGTGAACACAGTGATGTTTACACTGATTGTTGTTATATGAAATGTGTGTGTATTATGTAAGCATAATTATACATATTATTTGACACATATCTCAGTAGTTTGGTCCCTTAAAAGTAAAATAAATTAAATCTTTACAAGGTGAGAGAGAGAGAGAGAGAGAGAGAGAGAGAGAGAGAGAGAGAGAGAGAGAGAGAGAGAGAGAGAGAGAGAGAGAGAGAGAGGACATTTTACCAGAAATTCTTTCCCATTCCCAGTCTTGGTCACGAGACATTTTCATTAAAACGGTGACTTTCCATTGCCTCTCCCCAACAAGGGCACGAGACCCTATACTATGCCCACTGACATAAGAGACGCCCTTCCAGCATTGCCCCATTACTGAGCAAATTGCCTAGGCATACCTGGCATTCGAGTGACCCCGTCCACCGACCAAGAACTTAGAAAGGGTCGTACAACTATTACGAGACAGGCGTTAAACACGTAATCTGCCCATCTAAGGAATGAAAGAATTTAGTTTACGTTTTTTGTTCACAATCCCCATTTTTTTTAAGGACTTCAATCTCCTGTAGAACCTGTTGTCAGGAGCTTTTGACAAATTTCGATCTCCAGTTATTGTGCCACAGAGAGAGAGAGAGAGAGAGAGAGAGAGAGGCGGCTGGGTGTTTAAAAAGTGATTACAGGATTGCTAGATTAAGTATTATAGCAGTGTATGAACATATTTCTGTGGAAAGGGAATAGGAATTCACCAAGGTGACAAGAAGATAACATTTGTTTATATATATATATATATATATATATATATATATATATATTATATATAGAGAGAGAGAGAGAGAGAGAGAGAGAGAGAGAGAGAGAGAGAGAGAGAGAGAGAGAGAGAGAGAGTGGGTGGGGGGAGAGGGAGAGAAATCTATTGTATCCAAACAGTGATGGTAAATTCAGTAACATTTATGTGTTTGTTTGAGAGAGAGAGAGAGAGATTATGTATGCGAACAGTTATGGTAAATTCAACATGAGTGTTAGAAAGAGAGAGAGAGAGATTTTGTATCCAAACGATAATGGTAAATACAAAATATGTGTTTTAGAGAGAGAGAGAGAGAGAGAGAGAGAGAGAGAGAGAGTAACCCTCTCCATTCACAATGAATAGTAGTAATTGGCATTGATTAGGCTGCAGGGAGATCTAGTTCATTTCACCGCCTTATCTAGGCTTTGAATGGAATTATGGGCATCTTTCACGGCTCGTTAGTCTCGGACTGCCCTCATAATCACGATGAAATCGGATCCCCTTCTTAGTTTCATTTATTTTCTGTTCTCTTCGTCTTTGATTTCTTTGCGTCTGTGAAGTATTTTGGGGTGCCATTTAATATTCGGTCATTTGTCATTAACTTTCGTTCGCTGTTTATAAATTGTTTGTTTATTCAACACCTTTCATTGCCTTTATTTATGCATTTATAGGTTACTTTATCTCCTTAATTTAATAAGTCTGATAAAAATTAATCTAGCATAAAATTCTGTCACTTTTCTTATGTTAAGTCCCCGTATTGGGGTAGTTTTATTAATGAACCTCACATGGCGCACTGTAGGCATTACTCTAGGGTCTTTGCCGCGTACATTCCGCCTTTAGCTCCAGCCGCTTTCATATTTGTTACTGTACCTCCGTACATATTCTCTTTCTTACATCTGACTTTCCACCCCCTCAAACAAATGTTTCATAGTGCAACTGCGAGGTTTACACCTTTTAAACCTTCTTCCTGTCAGTTTTCTTTTCAGCACTGAATGACTTTGTAAGCCTAAATTCTATATACTCTTTTTTTTATGTTGAAATTTATAATTATTTATTGATCTCTTTCCTTTCTGTTATTCTTAATTCGTATAATTTCCTTAAATAAATTTCAATTGTTTATTGATCTCCTCTCTCCTTTCTGTTATTCTTAATTCGTATACTTTCCTTAAACAATTTCAATTGTTTATTGATCTCTTTCCTTTCTGTTATTCTTAATTCGTACACTTTCCTTAAATAAATTTATAATTGTTTATTGATCTCCTATTTCCTTTCTGTTATCCTTAATTTGTGTACTTTCCTTAAATAAATTTCAATTGTTTATTGATCTCCTCTTTCCTTTCTGTTATTCTTAATTCGTATACTTTCCTTAAATAAATTTCAATGTTATTGATCTCCTCTTTCCTTTCTGTTATTCTTAATTCGTATACTTTCCTTACTCAACCACGAAAGAGTACATTAGTGATGAACCATATAGAGATTTCGTAGAATCGGAGATATGGCCCGAGTATGCAGTGCATGAATTTGAAGAATTTTATCAATCTGAATAATCTTGGGCCGTCAGTAAAGTTCAAACTCGAAAGGGGAGAAAATGACAGAATCCCTTTTTAGGATGCGTTAATTATTAAAGTGATTACGGGGGCAGGTTAGCTTTGCCTTGTAGGAGAAACTTACTCTGATTTGTTCATGCTACAGATTTCTACCAAACCAGGACTTGTACCAAACCTTACTCTGTTTGATTTGTACGTTTATTTTTTATTCATGACTCCATTTTCTACCAAAATGTTCTTATAGTTTCTTGTGATGTTGAGATCTTGAGGAATTTGTAGATCTCATTTGTCAGATGATGGATAATGTAGATTAAAAAAAAAAAAAAAAAAAAAAAAAAAACTTCCGAGAACTTTAAAGTATTCCATGTGGTTTATTGTCAAAGCATTGTTAGTCTACATACCTAAAGTTCCTTCCAGGGGGGGGGGGGGGGGGGGGGGGGGGGGGGGGTGGGGGGGGGGGGGGGGTTCCAGGGGGGGGGGGGGGGGGGGTGGGGGGGGGGGGGGGGGGGGGGGGGGGGGGATGGATGGGGAGACACGACGGGCACTCGGATTTGCCCGTAATTCTCTGCCTTTTGAACAGTGTTACCAGATCAAACAGTCCGAAGCGGGCAATAGGCACAGGCAGGCAAACCTATACTTGGACCACAATCGTGATCGCCATCCACCCACAAAATTGGTAACTGTGTCTTTCCAAGGTCTGGCCGCCGTGCATTTGTTTCTATATCTGAGTGTTTTTTTTCTTTCTTTATTATGTAACAACAAATGTGAGGAAAAAAATATGCTGAGGTTCCTTTTAGTAAAAAACTTAACTAGAAGTTTATTTAAAACATATCCTGAGAGGTTTATTATTAAAGCATTGTTTCACACCTAAAACATTGATTCTATATCCGGATGTTTTTCAATTACTCGGGGAGTAAGCCTACAAACTACTTTGTTGTACTTGTTGGGGAGATAGGAAAGGTCTATGGAGTGCCTAAAAAGGTGTGAAAAAAGGTGTTTCGTGTTAAGTTAAAAGATACAGGAATTGTAGGATAGGATATTTATGATTTATTTATTAGAATGAATATTTAAAAAACAAATATTGTGCATGTTAAACAGTACAGAAAAATTATTTTCTATAGAATATAGCGTATTTATTTTAATTTTCGTTGGTGAAACAAAGCTCTATTTGACCGTAGATTTTAGCACATTTTAATTTACGTTAAGTCAGGAATATAATGTTTACAGCTTAAGAGTGAGGGGAAAATCTTGCACGTGCCTCGAGGAAGCTGGAGGTCGAATCACGCCTTGTTCCTTTATGTAACAGAAATGTGAGAGGAAAAAGTATGTTGAGGTTCGTTAGATTAAAGGCTGAGACAATGTGAAAGGCTTAAGTAACCGTTTGAATCGTGAGGTGGCTTACAGGTGTAACTTAGCGGTTAAGTATATATCCTTATTAAAGGTAATGAAGCAAAATAAAGATTGCAAAGGTTATGTATCTCGCAAAAACTGTAGTAAAACTTAATTTGGGGAGTCTAGGGATCGTGTGATTTGACAAATAACATTTTGAATCATTTCATGGACACCAAATATGTATTAAATTGGAAAGGGAGAAGAACACTTTTGCTTGTCGTGACTTTAGGAAGAGTCCTGTAGTTGAATCTGTGTTGACTGACGTTGTAAAAGATGATTAGTCTATTTTGTGCATATATATATATATATATATATATATATATATATATAGTATATATATAATATATATATATATATATATATATATATATATATATATATGTTAACGGGATGTTAATCTCGTTTATTTATTTGGTAAACGTGGAACTCCGAGCGTCAGGCATACCGACACATAATCTCTCTCTCTCTCTCTCTCTCTCTCTCTCCAAGCGACCAACAGCTCGCGACTTTTCTTTCTCTCTCTCTCTCTCTCTCTCTCTCTAAGCGACCCCTCTCTCTCTCTCTCTCTCCACCTCTTTCTCTCCATTCTAACAGGTAATCAAATGAGAGAGTTGCATTACAAAAATACATTTATTTAACAACGGAAAGATAATGATCTAAGTCTTACTGACTAACTTAACTCAGTTAAACCCCCAACATTAAAATGTCTAAAACAGTAATTAGTCACACCAATTGTCTATTCTAACATCTGGGACTCCCTGTCCCCTTAAGACTTTAGGTCCCCCTTTTGCCAGAACACATAGTTCCTCACCAGAATCGTCTGTTTCAAAGACACGAGAAACGTACTCGTAAGTACACATAAGTCTAAAGACAAAGTTAATAAAATGGAACATCTTACAAGATATCAAACAAGCCATTCCTTTGGCTAAAGTAATTCAACTTGGCTAAAGTAATTCAACTCACCCATGCAGCTGGAATATTTCACTCACTGATAAATAAACACTTAGGCACCGCCATCGTAGCTTTGCCTTCCTCCCTCGGATCTCTATGCAAGCCTCCCATAGACTTGCCTAGTGATACATGAAGAATAGAAGAGGCGCACACGCACATACGAATGCACATTTCGTTAACTCCCCATGTTACTGGTCGCAGCCAGTTTCCCAAAGGTACTTTGAACAAAGACCCATGAACTGACGAACATTGACTCGCCTAACTATGCAGTTTCATATCACGCCACCACAGAAATCATTTATCAGCTTTTCTCAGGTCGTTGCTTCGGCTCTGTTCTCTGCATTCCAAAAAGGTAACAACGAACATATTGGCAATATATCATTATAATTATAACCCTAGGACTTATATATATATATATATATATATATATATATATATATATAAATAGATAGATAGACAGATATGTATTGTTATGTATGTATGTATGTAGTATGTATGTATGTATATATATGAATTATATATATGTATATATATGTGTGTGTGTTTTTGTGTGTGTGTACACTTAAAGAAATTTTCCTGTGTTGGTTACAATAGGTACTACCATATTGTTATTAAGCCAAGACTGTGGGATACGATTGCTAGCCGTACGCCCGTTCTTATATATATATATATATATATATATATATATATATATATATATATATATATATATATCAATTCAAGCTACAAATGTCCTTTAATATCTAAATTCACTTTACCTCCCAAATGATATATTTTCATATAGGTATGTACCGAAGGGGAATTTTTTAGTTGATAACAATTTTGTCCCCCCATGGGATCGAACCACCGTCCAAGTGGACGGGGACGAAATCAGGACAGTCAGTGACGCTATCCAATCAGCCAACAGAGACGCTATAAGTTCATATCGATTCTGACCTTACAAATCACCCTCGACCTCGGTGCTTTCGTAATGAGAATCGATATGGAACCCCGTCTACCATGTTAGCCAATTCGAGCGTTTGACAACACGTAGCCTTTTGTTATGAATAATTATCACATCGAACCGTGATCCATATCGATTCTAATTACGAAAGCACCGAGGTCGAGGGTGATTTGTAAGGTCAGAATCGATATGAACTTATAGCGTCTCTGTTGGCTGATTGGATAGCGTCACTGACTGTCCTGATTTCATCCCCGTCCACTTGGACGGTGGTTCGATCCCATGGGGGGACAAAATTGTTATCAACTAAAAAATTCCCCTTCGGTACATATATGAAAATATATCATTTGGGAGGTAAAGTGAATTTAGATATTAAAGGACATTTGTAGCTTGAATTGATATATAAATGGATCACGGTTCGATGTGATAATTATTCATAACAAAAGGCTACGTGCTGTCAAACGCTCGAATTGGCTAACATGGTAGACGGGGTTCCATATCGATTCTAATTACGAAAGCACCGAGGTCGAGGGTGATTTGTAAGGTCAGAATCGATATGAACTTATAGCGTCTCTGTTGGCTGATTGGATAGCGTCACTGACTGTCCTGATTTCGTCCCCGTCCACTTGGACGGTGGTTCGATCCCATGGGGGGACAAAATTGTTATCAACTAAAAAATTCCCCTTCGGTACATATATGAAAATATATCATTTGGGAGGTAAAGTGAATTTAGATATTAAAGGACATTTGTAGCTTGAATTGATATATAAATGGATCACGGTTCGATGTGATAATTATTCATATATATATATATATATATATATATATATATATATATAATATATATATTTATTCATCAGTATCTGTTCTAAGGGTACAAGCTGTTATAGGTATAAGTTAACCGTGTTGCACCATTAATATATAATATTTTTTGTTTCCTTAATTATGAACGTTGTAAATTGCCTACAAATGAGTAAATCTATTTACGTATTTCCATTAAAATCCGACGCTGTTGTTTAGCTATTCTGCCATTTTTGCGTAAGACCTAAAAATAACATCAGTGTGGGATTTGAGGTTAATATTTTGACAGCTGAAAGTCACTCAATAAATATAAACACAAATACTGCTGTAACATTCCGTTTTAATTTTTCCCTTCATTTTCTGTAGTGGTTTTTCCTACACTGATTCCGACGTGTCTTGCCCTTTTCATTTTCAGTAATTTAATTTTCAGTAATTTTCCACACATATTCACTAAAATATATCCTGTCATTTTTCTGACACGCTTCCTGCCAATTCTGTCTCACTTTTCTTGACATTCGCAGACAGTTATTTTTCCTCAATAGTTTTTCTCCCTGTCGCAGAATTGTTTCCTGCCATTTTCAGTTTTTTTTTTCTCCGTTTTTTCCAGTCACATTTCTTGCCATTTCAGTGACATTTTCATGTCATTTTCAGTAACATTTTCTTCTTTTAGCGTTAACACATTGACTGTCATAACCAGTGACGCATTTCCTGCAATTTTCAATATCTCCAAACATTTTTGGTTGTACTTTTCTTTTGTTTTTATGAAAACAGTACAGAAAAAGACCCCATTTCGGCTCAACCTCAACAACCGTCCCCCAATTCGGCTCCAGGGGATAAACCCCATAAGCTTGCCTTTATCTTAACCTCATGTACGTTGACCATTAACGACTCCACGGGAAAACCACCAAATAGTTCGCTCTAGTTCAGAAAAGAACCCCAAAATGGCTCATGAAGAACTATTCGGATAGGAGAACCATGGTTTTGCTCAACCCCTTGAAAATACCCAACCCTATTTTGGCTCAAGATATACTCTACGGATGAAAAAACCACCATTTCACACAAATATGAATATGAGGGAAAAAAATTCTAAGTACCCTAACCTAACCTAACCTAACCCAACCCACCCCACTGAGTGGAAAAATTCAAAGTCCCTTAACCTAACCTAACGCAACCCAACCTAACCCAACCTAACTTAACCTAACTTAACCCAACCTAACCCACCGTGTGAAAAAATTCTAAGTCCCTTAACCTAACCTACCCTAACCCACATGAGTACTATATGAAAAATATGAATATGAGAAACAAATTCTAAGTCCCTTAACCTAACCTCTGTTATGATCAGTTGTGCCTAAGTGAAGTGTTGTGTTAGACCGAAATTTCTTGGCTTTCTCGCCTTTCCATTTTCCTCCGTGGCATCACGTTTATATATATATATATATATATATATACTATATATATATATATATATACATGTATATATATATATATATATATATATATATAAAACGTGATGCCACGGAGGAAAATGGAAAGGCGAGAAAGCCAAGAAAATTTCGGTCTAACACAACACTTCACTTAGGCACAACTGATCATAACAGAGGTTAGGTTAAGGGACTTAGAATTTGTTTCTCATATTCATATTTTTCATATAGTACTCATGTGGGTTAGGGTAGGTTAGGTTAAGGGACTTAGAATTTTTTCAACACGGTGGGTTAGGTTGGGTTAAGTTAGGTTAAGTTAGGTTGGGTTAGGTTGGGTTGCGTTATGGTTAGGTTAAGGGACTTTGAATTTTTCCACTCAGTGGGGTGGGTTGGGTTAGGTTAGGTTAGGTATTACAGGGTACTTAGAATTTTTTTCCCTCATATTCATACTATATATACTTATATATATTATATTATTATATATATATATATATATACAGTTATATGATAATTAATATATTATAATATATATATATATATAATTAAATAATAATAGTTATATATGTAAACAAGGATGTTTTCCTCCCCTTACTTTTCTCATGCTACGGAATTCTACTCTATGGCTGAGATTGTCACTACAAAGTCTTAGAGCCTTATGCCATATATGAAGTAGTTCTGATGTCCGTAGTTTGATTATTTCAGTCATCAGGAAAATTATATCCTGCTCAAAACCTGCGCTGTATTACTTTAAGGGAGTGATATGATTTTGACATTGGTCTCTAGTTTATCACTACCGCCTTTCTCTTGAGAATGCTGCCTCAAATCCAAAGGAAAAACTAGTTTTAATGATAGCTATAATACTTTTCCACAATACTTGAAATTGTCAGATAATGATTGGATTTACTCAATACTTTGATCTAATGGGCAAATAATTTTCCTTATTAATCTAAGCTCATTCTTCTATTATTCTTCATTTATACACTTTTTCCCCACATGCTTAGCATCAATCTAAGTCTTAAAGGCTCAAGTATTTTTGTGGTGCTCAGCCATTTCCACTATCATAAGGAGTCTAGGTTATGATAGCCGAAGACCACATTCACACTTAAGCGCACCATGAACATTCGTATTCTCTCACAAATGGGCCACGATTTGGCGAACATCGACTTTGAGCCAAGCTGAGAAACACATTCAGTTTCTAAATAGTGCTATTTTCACCCTACTCGCTGAACAATGAGGTAATGCTGATGCAATAACTTCCAAAAAACCAACTCTCAAAATACACGAGGGTCTCTCTCTCTCTCTTCTCTCTCTCTCTCTCTCTCTTCTCTCTCTCTCTCTTCAAATATGTTTATTCTTCATATTGAAAAATCTATGATTCAAGTAGGTAGAAATCTTCTGTGAATGCTATCAGTGAACATGAATTACTTCTTTACATATTTATCTGCATATTTCTTTATGTATTTATTTCATTGCTTACAAATTTTACTTGTTTGCTTCCTGATTTCATCCCTTACTTGCTCGATTGCTTACAATCTTATGGCCCCCTGGCCTATCTATATTTTTATGTGTGTTTGCATATTACTTATTTGCTCGCTTATGTATTCATTTATTCATTTCATATTTGTATTTATTGGTTTATTTATTGTCACATATGAAGCACATCTAATCTAATTGTTGTTTATGAAATAATCACAAAACTGATTATTTTGAACATGAACGCGATCATTATGTTAAGAATGCTACCAAAAGTAATATCTGACTGGGTTTTATACAAAATTCTTTTTCAAATAAATTTCCTTAACATCACAAACACCTTTACTCTTTGGTATGGTTTACCTGCTTCTTCTTATGGCTTGATTTTTTACCTTTTCTGTGTGTGTCTGTTTTTTTTATGCGTTTGTCTTCCTTATCAATATTTCAGTTGCCTGTCAATTTCTAGGTTTATGTCACCTCATATCACCTCATATCACACACATATTGGCGAATACCAGAGCTGAAATTAAGATTTCTTACACTTTTGAGAAATGGTAAAACCAGAAGTACTATTGTTCGTGCATCTCAAGGACATTTGGTTCTATAACTAACATATAATGATTACTGAAGATTGACTTGTAGCGATATAGACAGATAATCATAATTTTTTTAAAATACGATATTAATTCAGAATTCCTAATTGTTCAACCATCATGAACAGCCGTCTTTGGGAGCAAATGAATGTTTTCAGGAAAGGTGAAGTTCGTTAGTAGGCGATGGCAATTTTACAGGCAAGTTAATATTATTATTACTATTATCATTACTCCTTGGAATTTGAAATATTTATCAAGATTCAGACATATGACATTTTACTAAAAACACACACTTCATGAGAATCTACATTATTACAGCTGACAACGTTAATTTGATTTTCGTTCAAGTAGTTAAGCTTGACCCTTTTGCACATGATGTTCTAAGACGCTTTAAACAGTTGTCCAGGTTATTGTACTTTGCTTCTCTTTAGTGAATTCTGTATCTGGTTCAATCTAAGACAGCTGTTCCTGTTCTAAAGAGCTAAATCGATTGTACTGACATTTTAAGCAGTAGAATTATTTTTTACTTTTTTAATCGCATTTTTAAGTTGTAAAACCGAGTGTTTGTAATAATATAGCATATTCAGAAAGGCCTTGGAATTAACACGAAAGATCTATGACTCCTTTGTTTTAATTTCCTGTGGGTAATATATACATATATATATTGTAGAAAAATATGTATTTAATTCCTTTAATTTTACTAGTTAAAAAAAAAATATGCATTATCACTACGGCATCAGTATTAAAGTACTTTACCTATGTAATTACTTAACTAGTCAATTTTAAAATTAACGTAATTTTCATAAATAGCTTTTCTCGTCTAATCCTTTTAAATGGTTGTTGCCGTGAACAAACCACCAATTTTAATGCGGAAAATGTTTTCTTTGTTTACTGAGTGACGGAGAACCGCAGTACCTGTCAAGAACTTAACAACAGCAGTCTTCAGTGGAAGTTCCAGTCATACTTACCGTGGATTAAACTTTGAAGTGATTTAGTGACCTATGGATCTTATCATTTGCATCACGGTCATGTGTTACGCAAATATGGAATAATTCTATCAAGTTACCATTGGACCCGGACCGGAACCCGCTTACCTATCTCCTAAATCACACTAAAAACAAGGTGAGAGAAAAGCTATTTTTTCTTTGTTTTTTAAACTGTCCAGATCTTTACTTTTATTCCTGCAGCTTTAATCGATGCTTATGTGAAAAGTTTGTTATTACCTATACTTATCCAATTTATACGTACCTTACCTACTTACCTTAAATATACGTGAATTACATACTCATTCATACTTCTAGTTACTTTGTTTGATTGTATTTCATTAGTCAATTTACTATTTAATTGTATTGAATTCTGTTTGTTTTTACTCTTATTTTGACGATTTGTTTACTGGGATAGGAATATACTTACATTTTTACTTGTTTACTTTTGGGCTGTTATTTCATTGGGGTAGTTGCGTCCGATTCTGTTCATACATGAAATCTTAAGAATTCCTCTTGTTCACTATTTCAGATGTGTTTGTATACTTTCGGATTCATTTCATTGGCCTCCGGATGATGCAGCCCAAGTACTCACTTTCTATCCTTATGGTTCACGTCAAGTGTTTGTTTGTCATTCAGAATTTTATTTTTGTGGTTCGATTATATACATTACAATTAAATTCATTGTAACTTATACTTTATTATTTAATAATCCTATATTAACTTATAAACTTTAATAAGCTACTTTATCATTAAAATCTGTATAGAATTCATTTTTAAACATGGCGCACCGTGACAGGATCTGGAAGTTTGAGTGGGTGGCTGTGTTTCCCGGAGGTAGGTTTTCGGGTCCATGGGTGATAATTTGCATAAAATTTACTTTGTTACTTTTTGTGATTACTGCTTATACACTTCTGCTTATATTAGTACTGCATTTTATTGTTTTACTGTGGTCTATTATTACTTATATATTAGTCAAGATGACTGAACTGAAGAGATTAATAACTTCTCGGAAGTTTGTAAGAAAGTCTGTTACGGAGTCGTTTAATCGACGTGATCAGTTCATCTTACTTGAAGCTTCAGATAAGCTAGCACTTGACTAAGTTGACTGACAACATGGCACGTTTGAAGGAATTGGATCTTCAAATACAGGGTATAAAATGGAGTTCTGAAGAAAACTAAATTGAACTGATGGAAGAATTGGAGGCCTGTGAAAATTATCAAGACAAACTACGTTCGTCTTTGTTTAAGCTCCAATCGCCTGTACCGACTACACCATCACCCCCAACTCCAGCTCTTCCCCTTTTGAAGAGACCACGGCTCCTTTACCTCGATACTCTGGTCAAGAGAACGAAGATCTAACTAAATTTTCTATCTCAATTTGAGGCAGTTATCAACAGGTATGAATACTGACTACGAAAAGCTTTTACCTTTTCTCCTAAAGCAGCAGATAACTGGAAGAGCCTTGATTTTGATAGATTCCTTGGAGTCTCATACCAAGGATATAGTAAAGCAAAGGAGCTCTTAGAAAAGGCACTTGCTTCTCCAGACGTTCAGAAATTCAGCACCATCAAGCAGCTATCTGAGCTAAACTTGGACAAATGTGATGACCCATTTGAATATGTATCCAAAGTTAAAGGTATAATAGAGAATGTCCGTAAGTTGAATGTTACTATTGATTATATTTTGCAATACTTTGTGTGGACAGGTCTAAATGAGAAGTTCAGGAATTTACTGATAAATATTACTAACCATACATGGCCTTCAATGAAGAGATGGTGATAACTTCTTCACTGCCTGCACAAGATACCATCACCATAAGAAGAAAGGGAAAAGTAAACAGACTCATTCTGTGGATATGGCAATAAATGAATTCACAAACAGAGGGAACTAGTGGAGTTACTGCAAAATGTTATCCATGCTCCTTGTGTAGCACAGTCCAAGAAAAGGCTAGCCCATAACATCAGAGATTGTACGACTTTATTTCTCCGGTTTCCAAAGTTGAGAAAATTGAAGAGTATCGATGGATGTACTAGATGTGGCCTGGCATCACATTCTACTGAAAGTGCAGATACAAATTTAGAGATCGGTGTGTAAATTGCAAAGGTTTTCATTGGAATTACTTGTGCACTCGTCCAGGGGAAAATCAATCCAATGACATTGGTCAAAAGAATCTGGACCTTAACAAGAAGAAAAAGTTTCCATGAAAAAACAAGGGCAAGAAAGACACAAAGGCTAAAACTCCTGCGGAAAGATCCCAGAATAACATTACTACTATTACAGAGGCTTTGAATAACTCAAGTGAGAGATACGATTCTTCCAACCTTCACGTGTACATAAGTGGATTCAATGTGCGTTGTATGAAAGACAGTGGATGTCATCCAAATTTCATATCTGAAGAGTTGGAAAAGGCAGATGAATCTACCAGTCATACGAGAGAGTGTAAACTTACTGTGAATGGTATCAATGTCCCTAGAAGTTATGACACCAAAATTGTCGAGGTGGAATGAAATTTGACAGGGATTCAAGAGTCATTTGTATGACATTGTGCCTTCCTAATATAAATATTACTTTGAATCTTCCCAAGTTGAACAGAGTTGTTAATGGATTTCTGTCAAAAGGATATAAATTGGCAGATACAAGACTTTTGGATGGTTCAGAAGATATTTCTGATATCCAGCTTATTTTGGGATCAAAATCCAGCTATTGCATACCTGAGACTGAAATTGTATTCGGAGAGAAATCTATATATTCAAGAACTCCTCATGGTGTAGTGTTAAAGGGAGCAACTGAGACTATTTTACATGATCTTGCCTTATTTACCATATGCCCCTGAAATCTCGTCGTCTTCCTACATTTCAATAACTAATAGAACCCCAGACTACCTACCTTCAGAAGAAGCTAAGTTTTATCAAACCTCTAATATAGATTTTGGTAAAATCGAAAATAGAAATGAATCATTTGTTTTGGAAGGAGAGGATGATGAAGTCGGTGGGTTGGTTGATATTGACAAGGATTTACTTGATTCTGTTCTTTTGTGACCAAGCATTACATAGAGACTTCATGTACTCTGAAACTGTTGAAATCCAAAATCTGTTGGTCAATTACGTTTTAGAGAAAACTACAAGGAATAGTGAAGGGAGGCTGGTGATGCCATTACTCTGAAAGAACCCTAGAGTTTCTCACCTTTTGGGACATAACTTCAATATATCAGAGAAAATACTGTCAAGCCTGCAAAGAAAATTGCAAGGAAATTTAGATGATAAATTGAAGCAGATAAATATGGTATTTAAGGAGCAAGCGGATGCTGGAATAATTGAGAGAATTGAAAATTTAGATCAATTCAAGAAGGAGCATCCAGAGTCTAGCTTCGTGCCTTTTATGGGCATTTTTAAGCCTGATCGTGAGACCACAAAATGTAGGGTTGTGTTCCTATCCAATTTGAGTGACAAAGGAAGTATGAATCACAATCAAACTATGCATGCAGGTCCAACATTAAATCAGAAACTCTCCACTTCCATTATCAATTTGAGGTTCGGAAGCAAACTATGTTGCTTTGATATAAAGAAGGCATTCAACAATATAGGTCTTGAGGAAGTCGACCAAAATCGCCTTTGTTTTTTGTGGTTTAGAAATCTTGAAGAGGGAGATTTTTCAATTATTGGCTATAAGAATAGTAGGACTTCCTTTGGACTTAGATTCACCTGCATTATTAATGCTTGGATTATACAGATATTGATACTGGATTCTACGAATGATTCTTTTCCATTGATGAAACTCAAGAGAACCATTTATCAGTTGTCTTATATGGACAACTGTGCATTTACGGCAGAAACGTCGGAGTGTTTGTTGTGGATGTATACAATGTTGGAGGATATTTTCAGTCCATATAAGTTTTCACTTCAGCAGTTTTTGTCTAATGACATGTCATTACAGAAAGAAATTGACAAAATTCAGGAAACAGAGACTCCAACAAAAAGTAAACTGCTGGGACTTGAGTGGGATCGAATGAGTGATACATTGTCTACAAAACCCATACAACTGGATATAAATTCATCAACAAAAAGAGAAATTTTATCTACTATAGCTTCACAGTTTCGATCTTCTTAATTTCAACGGACCTATACTGACAATCGAGCCAGATTGTTTCTACACAGATTGCAGTGTAGACCAGAACTAGATTGGGATGCAAAAACTTACTGCTCCTTTGATCAATGAATGGAAGAATATCTGCAAGCAGGCCAATTCTGCCCCTTCTGTAGAGTTCCCACGGAATTTTGGTGCTCATACTGACAAATATAAATTGGTTGGGTTTGCTGATAGTAGTAAGGTTCTGTTTGGCACTGCAGTGTATCTGTATAACTTAAATACAAATAAGATCTACTTTATTTTAGCAAGAAATAAAACAAAAACTGGTGAGTAAACAATTGGAGTCAAAATCCATACCAAGCTTGGAATTGCAAGCTCTTGCATTAACCGTTGAAACTGTAAAGGATTTGAAGAATGAACTTTCAGGAATTGGTTGCATTGATCCTATTGAGATAGTTGGATGTGAAGTCTACTCTGACAGTTTGGTGGTACTGACCTGGCTGCAGTCTTACGCCTTGAAACTTGACAAACTACAAAAAAGCAACCCTTTGTACTCAATAGGTTAGAGTATATCAATAAGCTGTGTGAGGATTCTTGTATGAAATTTTCTTTTGTGTCTGGAGAAGTAATCCCGCAGACTGCATCACCAGACCTTTATCCTTTAGGCAGCTGATGATAAAACAAAACTATATAACTGGTCCTAAGTTCATTACAGAGAGCGAAAGCAATGTGATCTGTAGTGACAGCACATTGTCTTTCATTATACCTGGATTATTTGAACCAAAACGAGTGCATAAAGTGGAGGCAAATTGTGGTAGTGCTTGTTCACCTCCGCATGTGGCCACGGAACATCTTTTCTCTTTTAATAGGGTTTCTAGTTTTGAGAAGGCTGTGAGAGTGCATGCGGTGGTGCTCAGGTTCTGCAGCATTTTGAAATCTAAGTTTAAAAGTAAACATCCAGCTCTAAGACATATTTTGAAGTTGAAGATGAAGGCTTTAACTTTTATGATGAAGCCTGTAGGCAGATTATAATCAGGGATCAACATATTCACTTCCCAGATGTCTTTGATTATTTTCACTCAAAACAGAAGCAGTTGAAGAATCTGCTGCCTAACATTTTTGTTCACAGTTTAAATTTCTTTTTTCTTGATTCGGATGGCATGGTGAGGGTAAAGAGTAAATGCCGAAGATTGAAGGAAGTCCAGCATCTTAACAAATTCAACTATCCTTTACTATTATCGAAGGACAGTATATTGGTTCCTCTGATTATAAGGGAATTGCACGTGAAGCTCTCACACGCTGGTTGTTATCCTTTGTTGGCGGAACTTAAAAGAAACTTTTGGATTACCCATATATACTCGACTGTGAAGAAAGTTCTGTCAAACTGCATCACTTGTAAGAGAGTAAATTACGAGGGCAAATTAAAACTAAATCAAAGTCATTACCCAGAGTTCAGGATTAATCCTGAAAACGTACCGTACAGGCAGATTTTTATTGATCATATGGGTCCATTTAAAATAAAGAATGATCAAGGAAATACTGTCAAGGTATGGTTGTTATGTATTACGTGTCTGTGGTCTCGTCTCGGGCTGTTAACTTGAAAATTTGTATGGATTTAACTTCAGAGGAATTTATTAGAGCATTACAACTTCATACATATGAATTTGGCATTCCCTCCTTATGTCTGTCTGATTTGGGATCGCAGTTCGTTGCTGGTGCAAATCAGATCTCTAGTTTCCTCAGCGATTACGAGACAAATGCATATTTACAGGAACATGGAATTAAATCATTTAAATTTGAACAATATTACAAGGGATGTAATCAACTCGGCTCGTTAGTAGAGTCTTGTGTGAAACTAACCAAGCGCTTATTATTTGGAGCAATACGCAATAATGTTTCTTCCCCCTTCGTGATTTTGATTTATTGTTCACAAAACTATACATTTGGTGAACAGAAGGCCAATTTCATTTAAAGAGTCTCTTAGGGGGACTTCAGGAGAGAGCATTCCAGAAATCATTACCCCGGAGATGTTGATTCATGGCAGAGAATTGGTTTCCATCAATATAATCCCTCAACTACAAGGCCCAACAGATCCCGATCCGGAATTCAATGCAGATCAGATTCCTTCATCATTACTGAAACTACAAAATGTACGACATAATCTCATTAAAATATACAATGAAGAATTTATTGGGAATCTGTATATCAAGCCGTGAATAAAAAAGACCGATACAAGCCGTTCAACATAAAGAACTTAAAGTTGGAGATATAGTACTTTTGAAGGAACCCTTAGCTAAACCCTGTAATTATCCAATGGACGCATTAAGGAAAAAATTATAACAAATATAAACAATGAAGTTACGGCTGTGAAAGTCTTTTAAAGGGAAAACTAACTGGAGAAATATAAAACGGCAACTCTAGTTTTCTATTAATTCCTCTTTTGTCAGTCCCAGGCGATGATGAAAAACAAGGTGTACCAGACACTAAGAATGTTCATATTTGTATCATCACGTCCTAAAAGAAAAGCAGCTATACAGGGTGCTGCCAAAATTCACCAAATTTTGGCTGAATCTGATTAGGGATTTTTCATTACTGTTAATATTGTTTTATTTGGATTCTTTTGGTTGGTTTTTATTTTTGGGTAATTTTCATGTAAATACATTTACATTATATACTTTTTTTGATTTCATACTAAATCAAAATCTCTCCCCTGGAGTGTAGAAAAATATGTATTTAATTCCTTTAATTTTACTAGTTAAAAAAAAATATGCATTATCACTACGGCATCAGTATTAAAGTACTTTACCTATGTAATTACTTACTAGTTCCAATTTTTAAATTAACGTAATTTTCATAAATAGCTTTCTCGTCTAATCCTTTTAAATGGTTTGTTGCCGTGAACAAACCACCAATTTTAATGCGGAAAATGTTTTCTTTGTTTACTGAGTGACGGAGAACCGCAGTACCTGTCAAGAACTTAACAACAGCAGTCTTCAGTGGAAGTTCCAGTCATACTTACCGTGGATTAAACTTTGAAGTGATTTAGTGACCTATGGATCTTATCATTTGCATCACGGTCATGTGTTACGCAAATATGGAATAATTCTATCAAGTTACCATTGGACACCCGGACCGGAACCCGCTTACCTATCTCCTAAATCACACTAAAAACAAGGTGAGAGAAAAGCTATTTTTTCTTTGTTTTTGAAAAAACTGTCCAGATCTTTACTTTTGGATTCCTGCAGCTTTAATCGATGCTTATGTGAAAAGTTTGTTATTACCTATACTTATCCAATTTATACGTACCTTACCTACTTACCTTAAATATACGTGAATTACATACTCATTCATACTTCTAGTTACTTTGTTTGATTGTATTTCATTAGTCAATTTACTATTTAATTGTATTGAATTCTGTTTGTTTTTACTCTTATTTTGACGATTTGTTTACTGGGATAGGAATATACTTTACATTTTACTTGTTTACTTTTGGCTGTTATTTCATGGGGGGGTAGTTGCGTCCGATTCTGTTCATACATGAAATCTTAAGAATTCCTCTTGTTCACTATTTCAGATGTGTTTTGTATACTTTCGGATTCATTTCATTGGCCTCCGGATGATGCAGCCCAAGTACTCACGTATTCCTTATGGTTCACGTCAAGTGTTTGTGTCATTCAGAATTTTATTTTTGTGGTTCGATTATATACATTACAATTAAATTCATTGTAACTTATACTTTATTATTTAATATATCCTATATTAACTTATAAATTTAATAAGCTACTTTATCATTAAAATCTGTATAGAATTCATTTTTTAAACATATACATATATATATATATATATGTATATATATAGTATGTATATATATAGATGTATAATATTATATGTATATATATATATGTATATATATATATGTATATATATATATGTATATATATATAATATGTATATATATATATGTATATATATATATGTATATGATAATATTATCTATATATATATATGTATTATGTATATATATATATATATATATATATATATATATTTATTTCCATTAGTGCATGCACTCTTATTTCATATTCCTCCTTATAACTTTAGTATATCAAACAAATATAATTTCTATTAATTTGCCTTCTTTTTTTGAGTTTGTCTTCTTAACATAAGAGTATTCTTTTTATTTTCCTCTTTACATTCGTTCTTCTTCATATTCTCAATTCCTCTTCTTGGTTACCTGTTTTGTAATTTCACTCATATCTGCCATTCTGTCCAGATTTGATTCTGCAATAACCCCCTCCCTTTCTCGCGACAAACTTCTTGGAGCTCTCATCTTCTAATCTTTTGTATCTTGTCTCTTCCTCTTGTCCTTTGAAGTTCTTATAAGTCTTTGTCAGATATGTAGGGTTTACTGATAACACTAATATTATAGCTGATAACACTAATATTATAGCTTTAGAGCGCTTCAGAATCAGAGCGTATTGCAAAAATTGGATCCTCTGAAAAATACTTTCCATTTTACCATGTTCTTTACTTTTCTCCATTACTCTACAGTGGTACCTTGACCTACGAGTTTAATTCGTTCCGTGGCCGAGCTCGTAGCTGAATTTGCTCTCTCCATCAAATCTATTTTCCCCATTGAAAATACTTCATCCGCTCCAACCCTCAAAATGCCACACCATTTTTATATGTTTCATGTTATTATATAAGGAAAATACATTTCTAAATAACAAATATTGTATAAAAACTTAATAGAAAGAGTATTTAAAGATATAATAAGGTTTCATAAACTGTACAGTAGTGTTGAAGTTACGATAATTCGTCTTACGATAATCCGATTTTACGAGACCAAATTACAATAGCCTATCTTTATCCCATCTCCTAGTTAAATAAGTTAAAAAAACAGCAAAAGAGAATGATGAAAGTATTGTTTTAAATTTATACTCGTTGCGTAAATATCTACAGCCATGAACAACCGAACGAGAAACAGCTTTTTTGGCTAATTACAACCGAATTGGATAACAACAAACATCCGTTTAGCATGCATTTCAACCATCGTACGATAGTAAACAATTACCGTAGTTATGTTATAAATGGCGTTTTATGTAGAATAGGACAGATATTTTTACGTAATAATTTTATTCGCTATGGGTATATCAGAGATCAACAAAGAAATATACGTTAAATTTTAACCAGGTAGCTGCTGAGAAAACTGTTCAAGCTGTTAGTGACTTTTATTGTGCATCGGCAAAAAGGATAAAACTCCTCCCGTAAACTTATGCCATCAAACACAACCGTTGGTAAAATTGAGAGAGAATCTTTTAATCAAAACTACTGGCTTGAAAGAACACATAAATATCGTGAAATTAGCGATCGGAATCACGTAATTTTTTTTCTCAATAAATATGTCGCCAACATAATCTGTTAACGAAAAAAATAATTTGGTTCACAATCACAACGAGTGGTATTCAAGTCATATTTCGACTTAGAAACACGTCGCATAACGAAAAAAATTAAAAAATTCCTGTCTCATATAAGTCAGGTATCCTAGATATTCGTTTATGCTAACTAGAAGCAAGAAAATTCGCTCAGAATTGAGTTTAATATGGCGAAACAAACTCGTACAGAGTTTAAGATTTTAATGTTAGCCAGTTGGAAAAGTTTCGTCAACGGGCAAACAAGAACATTGTCCAAAATACATCGAAATAAACAGGCATCGGTCTAGGACAGATACATACGTCTAGAATGTTCTGGCTCACGAAGTCGATTTATTGTGTAGAGGTGTGTGCAAGAACAATTATAATAATAAATAGATAAATGCACTAGTTAAATAAATAATCAGAGCCACGCAAAAATATTTGGTCTCCAGTAGGCCAACAAAAAAATTGTCGTTAGGCAGCAACTGGTGGCTCAGATATGCGTTTATTTATTTATTTATTTATTTATTTATTTATTTACTACCTCTATGTTAGTTTTATTGCCATCTTAGAATTTTACTCTCAAGTCAGATCTTAGTTTCGAAGAAGAAATGTCCACCAGACCAAGACGGATAACATAAGGTGTGTTTACCGAGGGATCCGATCGCTAATTTCTCTCTCTCTGTGACGTCACAGGAGCACATCGACTGCGCGATGCATTTGTCACTCCGCCAGTTGCATTGCTGCAGTTTACGATTATGGGTGTGTAGTCCATATTTGGTGCACAAATAGTTTCCAGATAGAAAGGGATTTGTTTCCACAGGTTCCCTAAGACCCCGAGGTGTCCAAAGTATGGATTAGTGCATGTAAAAAGAGTGATAGCATTTATGTTAAGGATGCCAGGATTTGTTCTGTCCATTTCCGGACAGAAGATTACGAAAGAAATCTTCAACATGAACTGCTACCACAACTTTACCAGAGAAGTTATCACAGATTAAAGAAAACCGCAGTTCCCTCTTTCAAATTTACCTGTTAAGGACATAAAGTTAGGTATGGTTTAACAATTTTTTGAATTTTCAATCTCATTAGGCGCAACTTTAGTGCATATCTTCGGTTGATAAGAGCCTGGACTAAATTCTTGAAATGAAGTACAAAATTAGAAATAGGCATAGCCTATGCAATGAATGAAGAAATTATCGGATTAAGGCTATCCAACTTTTTTCTTTATACTTTCTTTTTTTATGAATGTGAAGCTGTTCGAACAGGTGATTAGGCCTATGCGTAGTTCCCTACTTCTGAGTAGCCTTCCTGTGCAGACAATAATTAGGCCTAGATCTTTATTTCTTAAGAACTCCACTAAGGGATATCGTGGGATCAGAGTATAGATGAGTTCAAGTATAGACTGAAGAATTTCTTGTTAGGTAAGAACATTTTAAGCAATCACGGTCATAATGTCGCTCCCAATGATGATAACATGCCCAATGATGATAACATTCCTTAGGATTCCCAGGTAATGAAGGCCTAAACAACGACTGGATCTCCAAAGTGAGGAGGAAAGTGTTGTTTAGGGCCAGTCCTCAATTTTTCAATAATTTAAAGGAAACTTTAAATCTTCATGGGGAACAGTTGAAACCAGGTGTTGATGGGATTACGAAATTAGTTAATATTTTCAGGGAATTAAACTTTGATGTTCCAGAGGAAGTAATGAAGTTCTTTATTAGGTGCAGAATACATTTTAGGGTGAAGATATAAATGCTCAAAGAAAGTCAGAATTTCTTAAAAAAAGGTGTAAACACAGTGAAAAAAATTCTTCGAAAATTTTTTGTAAATAAAAGAACTACGCTAATTCAATAAGAGTCTGGTTTTTTTTTTTTTTTTTTTAGAGTTTTTTTTCATATTCATTCACCATCGTTACTTTCTTATTTGTATTCCAACAAGATTATATTCTGTATAGTAAGGTCTTAGATATCTTGATATAGCTGTGTTTTAAGTGATAGAGAGAGAGAGAGAGAGAGGAGAAGCGAGGAAATATTTTGCTGTATGGAAATTTGAACACCAACATAGCAACAAATTTCTGTCACAACATAATCATTAAGTGCACTGCCCAGTCGACGCGCACCTGTGACGTCACAGTGCGGGAACCGAGCGACCGACGAACTCACCTTATGTTATTCCATCTTGCACTAGACTTGGTAACACAAACGAGTTTCTGCCTTATACTCGAAGAATAAGACTTACTTGACGGGACAGGTACGTAAAAGATTGCTTGTGATTGTATAATTAGAATAATACATGACACAACACCAAATAGATTGTTTGCAGTTGTAATTAGAATGATACTTCCCTGGTACAGGGTAACGCCAAATAGATTGTCTTTAGTTGTAATTAGAATACTTACCTGCTACAGGGTGGGGTTCCAAATAAATTGGGCTTCTAGTTGTAATTAGAAGCATACTTATCTTGCACAGGGTGGGGTTCCAAATAAATTGCTTCTAGTTGTAATTAGAAAGCATACTTATCTGGCACAGGGTACATCAAATACATTGCTTCTAGTTGTAATTAGAAGCATACTTACCTGGCACAGGGTACACCAAATACCTTGTTTCTAGTTGTAATTAGAAGCATACTTACCTGGCACAGGGTACATCAAATACATTGCTTCTAGTTGTAATTAGAAGCATACTTACCTGGCACAGGGTACATCAAATACATTGCTTCTAGTTGTAATTAGAAGCATACTTACCTGGCACAGGGTACATCAAATACTTTGTTTCTAGTTGTAATTAGAAGCATACTTACCTGGCACAGGGTACACCAAATACCTTGTTTCTAGTTGTAATTAGAAGCATACTTACCTGGCACAGGGTACATCAAATACATTGCTTCTAGTTGTAATTAGAAGCATACTTACCTGGCACAGGGTACTTCAAATACATTGCTTCCATTGTAATTAGAAGCATACTTAACTGGCACAGGGTACATCAATACATTGCTTCCAGTTGTAATTAGAAGCATACTTACCTGGCACAGGGTACATCAATACATTGCTTCCAGTTGTAATTAGAAGCATACTTACCTGGCACAGGGTACATCAAATACATTGCTTCTAGTTGTAATTAGAAGCATACTTACCTGGCACAGGGTACATCAAATACATTGCTTCTAGTTGTAATTAGAAGCATACTTACCTGGCACAGGGTACATCAAATACATTGTTTCTAGTTGTAATTAGAAGCATACTTACCTGGCACAGGGTACATCAAATACATTGCTTCTAGTTTAAATAGAAGCAATACTTATCCTGGGCACAGGGTCCATCAAATACTTGCTTCCAGTTGTAAATTAGAAGCATACTTACCTGGCACAGGGTACACCAAACATATGCTTCTAGTTGTAATTGATAAGCATACTATATCTGGCACAGGGGGTACATCATACTTGCTTCTAGTTGTATTAGAAGGCATACTTATCTAGCACAGGGTACACCAAATACCTTGCTTCTAGTTGTAATTAGAAGCATACTTACCTGGCACAGGGTACATCAAATACATTGCTTCTAGTTGTAATTAGAAGCATAGACTTCGTGGCACAGGGTACTATAAATAGATTGCTTCTAGTTGTAATTAGAAGCATACTTACCTGGCACAGGGTACATCAAATAGATTGCTTCTAGTTGTAATTAGAAGCATACTTACCTGGCACAGGGTACACCAAATACATTGTTTCTAGTTGTAATTAGAAGCATACTTACCTGGCACAGGGTACACCAAATACCTTGTTTCTAGTTGTAATTAGAAGCATACTTACCTGGCACAGGGTACATTCAGATCCTTGCTTCTAGTTGTAATTAGAAGCATACTTACCTGGCACAGGGTACACCGAAATACCTTGCTTCTAGTTGTAATTAGAAGCATACTTACCTGGCACAGGGTACATCAAATAGATTGCTCTAGTTTAATTAGAAGCATACTACCTGGCACAGGGTACATCAAATAGATTGCTTCTAGTTGTAATTAGAAGCATACTTACCTGGCACAGGGTACATCAAATAGATTGCTTCTAGTTGTAATTAGAAGTATACTTACCTGGCACAGGGTACATCAAATACATTGCTTCTGTTGTAATAGAAGCATACTTACCTGGCACAGGGTACACCAAATACCTTGCTTCTAGTTGTAATTAGAAGCATACTTACCTGGCACAGGGTACACCAAATACATTGCTTCTAGTTGTAATTAGAAGCATACTTACCTGGCACAGGGTACAACACGAATACATGCTTCTAGTTTGTAATTAGAGCATACTTACCTGGCACAGGGAGGGTACATCAAATAGATTGCTTCTAGTTGTAATTAGAAGCATACTTACCTGGCACAGAGCGTGCCAAATGGATTGCTCAGATTGTAATTAGAAGCATACTTATCCTGGCACAGGGTGGTACGCGACAAATAGATTGTCTTTAGTTGTAATTAGAATACTTACCTGCTACAGGGTGTTCCAAATAATTGCTTCTAGTTGTAACTTAGAAGCATAACTTATCTGGCACAGGGTACATCAAATAGATTGCTTCTAGTTGTAATTAGAAGCATACTTACCTGCACAGGGTACATCAAATACATTGCTTCTGGTTGTAATTAGAAAAGCATACTTACCTGGGCATTTGGCCAGGGTACATCAAATACATTGCTTCTAGTTTGTAATTAGAGCATACTTACCTGGCACATGGGTACATCAATATATTGCTTCTAGTTGTAATTAGAAGCATACTTTACCTGGCAAGGGTACAGGGCAAATACATTGCCTTCTAGTTGTAATGACCTTGGCAGGGACTAGTTGTAATTAGAAGCAATCTTACCTGGCACAGGGTACATCAAATAATTGCTTTCTAGATTTGCTTTCCTGTTGTATTAATTAAGCATACTTCCCTGGCACCGGGTACATTCAAATTAGATTGGCTTCTAGTTGTTTTAATTGAAGGCAGGGTAACACAAATACCTTGTTTCTAGTTGTACTTAGAAGGGCATACTTACCTGGCACATCCAATACATTGCTTCTAGTTGTAATTAGAAACTTAAACATACTTACCTGGCACAGTACCCCATACCATCTTGTTTCTAAGTTGTATTAGAAAAGCATACTTACCTGGGCACAGGGTACACAAATACACTTGTTTCTAGTTGTAAGTAGTTTGTAATTAAGCAGTACTTACCTGCCACAGGGTACATCAAATGACCGTGCTTTTTCTATTGTAATTAGAGCATTACAGTACTACATTTGGCAGGGTAACAAATACCATTGCCTTCTAGTTGTCATTAGAAGCATTACTTACTTCTGGCACAGGGTAGGCACAAAGGTACATTGCTTCTAGTTTGTAATTAGAACCGCATACTTACCTTGGCAGCAGGGTAGCAAACCAAATTACTTATTGGGTTTCTAGTTGTAATTAAGAGAACACACCTTTCTGGAAATACATTGGCTTCTAGTTTGTAATTAGTACCCAAGTAACCTGGTTTCCTAAGTTGGGTAAATTACCTTGCAAATTACTTACCTGGGCTACAGGGTTAACACAAATACATTGCTTTGTTTCTAGTTGTAATTAGAACATACTTACCTGGCCACAGGTTGGTAAATTCAATAGGATTCTTATCGTTGTTCCTAGAAAGGCAATACTTACCTGGCACAGGTTACATCAAATAGATTGCTTCTAGTTGTAATTAGAAGCATACTTACCTGGGACAGGGTACACCAAAATACATTGCTTCTAGTTGTAAATTCAAAGCATAACTTTACCTGGCACAGGGTTTTACATCAAAACCATGCTTCCTAGTTTTTAAATTAGAACAAACCACCTTGGCACAGGGTACAACAAAATACATTGCTTCTAGTTGTAAATTAAAACTTACTTTACCTGGCACAGGGTACACCAAATACATTGCTTCTAGTTGTAATTAGAGCATCTTACCTGGCACAGGGTACAACCACATTGCTCTAGTTGTTAATTAGAAAGCCACACTTACCGGGGCACAGGGTACACCAAATACATGCTAGTTGTAATTTTTTAGAAAAGCATTACTTACCTGGCACAGGGTACATCAAATAACATTGCTTCTAGTTGTAAATTAGAAGCATTCTTTACCCTTTGCACGGGTACAACCAAATACCTTGTTTTTCTAGTTGGAATTAGAAGCATACTTACCCTGGCATAGGGTACATCAAATAGATTGGTTCTTGGTTGTAATTGGAAGGGCATACTTACCGGGCACAGGGTAACATCAAATAGATTGCTTCAGTTGTAATTGGAAGCATTACTTACCTGGCACAGGGTACATCAAATACATTGCTTCTAGTTTTAAATTAGAAACTTACTTACCTGGCACAGGGACCTTTCAAAGGGGTAAACACCACAAATACCTTTTCTTTTAGGTTGTTAATAGAAAACTTACTTACCTGGCACACAGGGACTTGCACAGGGTACATAGATTGCTTTCTAGTTGTAATTAAAGAAGCACACTTACCTTGCAGCAGGGTAACAAATACATGGCATTCTAGTTTTGTAATTAGCATACTTACCTGGCCGCAAAAGTTACCACCATCCGATTGCTTCTAGTTGTAATTAAGAGCATACTTACCTTGGCACTTGGATTACATTCAGGAAATACTTTGCATTCTTAGGTTTGTAATTAGAGGGCATACTTACCTGGCAAAGGGTACACCGAATACATTGCTTCTATTTGTAATTAAAAGCATATTAACCTGCAGGGTACATCAAATACATTCTGTATTAAAGCTATTATCGGGTACAGGTACACCAAATACCTTTCTAGTTGTAATTAGAAACTTCTTCTGGCACAGGGTACATCAAATCTTGCTTCTAGTTGAATTAGAAGCACTTACCTGGCACAGTGTTACACCACACCCCCCGTTTTCTATTTGTAATTAGAAATACTTACCTGGCACAGGGTACACCAAATAGATTGCTAGTTGTAATTAGAAGCACAATTACCCGCACAGGGTACACCAAATACCCATTGGCTTCTAGTTGTAATTAGAAGCATACTTACCTGGCGCAAAGGTACACCAAATAGATTGCTTCTAGTTGTAATTATGAAGCATACTTTACTGGCACTGAGTACTCAGATACTTCTAGTTGTAATTAAGGGCATACTTACCTGGCAAGGGTACACCGAATACATTGCTTCATTTTAATTAGAAGCTTCTTATTGGCAAAGGGTACATCAAATCCTTGCTTAGTTGTAATTAGAAGCATACTTACCCACAAAAGGGGTACCTCAAAGGACTGATTCTAGTTGTAATTAGAAGCATATAGGGCAAAGGGTACATCACTTGCTTCTAGTTGTATAAGATAGTATGGGACAGGGTACTACCCTACATGCTTCATTTTGCAATTAGAAGCATACTTACCTGGCACAGGGTGCACAATACCTTTGCTTCTAGTTGTAATTAGAAGCATACTTACCTGCACAGGGTACATCAAATACCTTGCTTCTAGTTGTAATTAGGCTTACCGTGGCACAGCATCCATCAAAATTACTTCTAGTTGTAATTTAGTACATACTTACCTGGCACAGGGTACATCAAATACCTTGCTTCTAGTTGTAATTAGTAGCATACTTACCTGGCACAGGGTACATCAAATACCTGCTTCTAGTTGTAATTAGTAGCATACTTACCTGGCAAAGGGTCACCCAAATACATTGCTTCTATTTGCAATTAGAAGCATACTTACCTGGCACAGGGTACATCAAATACCTTGCTTCTAGTTGTACATAGTCAGCATACTTACCTGGCAAAGGGTACATCAAATACCTTGCTTCTAGTTGTAATTATGAAGCATACTACCTGGCATAGGGTACTACCATAAATACCTTGCTTCTAGTTATAGTAAGCATTACAAAGGGTTACACCACCCTGGCTCAGGGTACATCAAATACTTGCTTCTAGTTGTAATGAGACAATACTTACCTGGCACAGGGTACACCATTGCTTGTCATCTACATCAAAGACTTGCTTTCAATTGTTATGGGTATTTGCTTCTTCCAGTATTACGTATTTGATTCCTAGTTCATCAACCTTTCTCCTATATCCTTTATTGTCTGATTTACTAAGTACTGAAGACTCCTTACGCAATCCAGGATTCCATCTGCTTACATTTGGTTCTCGGGTCTCCAGCTTGCTTCAGTTTGGAAAGCTTTGAGTGCTTCTGAATCTTCATTCTCCAGTGGTATTGCCTAATGATTGGTTTGTTTTTTGGCCTGCAGATGATGGTTAGGCCGATGTTCGCATTCTTCATGGTGTCTTGGTGATGAGATTATCTTTTGGGACCTCAATTTCTCTGCACATTTCTCTCCAATTGCGTCTGGAGCTTCCGTACTTGTGTGGCTTTCCCTCGGCTATTCCCTATATATCTATTAGCTGAGCTCTTCCTTTCTTCTTCTTGTCTTCTTCTCCAACTATTCCTCCTTCGTTGCAGCTGTCTGTTTTTTCCGTGCACATCTGGTCCTCAGGTTTCCAGCTTGCTTCTCTCTGGAAATCTTTTAGGGCTGTCGCATTGTCGTCCTCCGCTGTTATTCTTTTCTCTGAGCTTCGTTTTACCTTAGATTTCAAATCAGTCGCGTGCGAGCTCCGAAGCCTTCAAAGATGGCTTCTAAGGATTTCGAAGGTTGCATCTAGAGTCTTCGGATCCAGTGAACCTTATAGCGTTGGGTGTACAGTTCATTTTTCAATCCATCTTTGTATCTTGAGTCTTCGCGTCAGTATGTGAATTTCATTTCATTATTCCTTTCTTGGTCGAACTTAACTGAGTGGCAGGCCAGGCCTGGAACCTCAAGGATTCTAAAACGACTTCGGGATAAACCACCCCTCAGACTTGAACTGAATTCTAATTATATTTCTCATAGTTCTGCTGCTTACTGAATGCTTCCCACCCTTCAAGGAAGATCTAGATTCCAGTAGATCTGAAGCAGCATTTTTAGTGGGGGATGAACGATGCTATGGCGGAGTGTGGAGTCTGGGACTCCAGACTTCGGAGAACGAATGGGAGTTGTGGAAATGGGCAGGAGCGTTCTGCCACATTTGACTTAGCATCTTTTAATTCTGGATAGTAGCCATTTCTTGAGAAGACTTAAACGTATGCTGCTGGTTTGTCAGATTGCCTATGACTGGTTTGTTTTTGTTTTTTTGGCCTGCAGGTCATGGTTAGGCCGCTGTTAGCGTTCTTCATGGTGTCTTCTTGATGAGATTATCTTCGGGGGCCTCAATTTCTCTGCGCATTTCTCTCGAAATGCGTCCGCAGCGTCCGTAACTCTGTGGCTTTCCCTCCGTTGTTCTTTATATTTATTAGCTCTTCCTTTCTTTCTCGTTGCCAGCTTCTCCAACTATTCCTTCTTCCTAAGTCTCACTTTGAGATCCTCCTCATCTTTCATCTCTTTGTTTTCTGGATCTCTTTGTCTTGTTGTCCAGCCATGCCAGCTCCCTCTTTCCGTGGATATTAGCGCCCAGATAGATGGAATTGCCCCCTCCCCCCACCCCTCCCAGTGCCTGACTATAATATATAGCCTTGGATTTCATAATTTATTGAATCTCCCGAGGTCTCGTTCTTCGATTGCAGGAAGGCGTAGTACAATAGACGTGATCCGTGAGGATAATGCAAGTACGTGTGTTTTTATACCTTTCCTTTCGAAACTCTTCCGTTCGTAGTTTTGGGTTTTCAACATGCCGTGGAAGTGTCCGCCTGTTTCTTATATGTTCGAGGAAAAAAAAAACGGAAATTTATCATTTGTCTCCAGTATATCAATTTCCTTGACATAACTTCAAGTCAGGAGTTCTCTTTGTAATGTTATGATGACGTGTGCAAAAACAGAATATTTTCTTCTGGGGATAACCTTGTGTTTATGTTTATTTCTTATTTATTTCTTTTAATTTACTTTTATCTCATTAGATGCATGCCCACTGTGTGAGTGTGATATTATAGATCTTTCACTGAACGATTTGGTACGCTTGATGTAACTTCAAATGTTGTTATACTTCTCTCTCTCTCTCTCTCTCTCTCTCTCTCTCTCTCTCTCTCTCTCTCTCTCTCTCTCTCTCTCTCTCTCTCATAATACAGCTAGTTGTGAATTGAGAGGGACTGTCGCATTGGCAATTGGCGGCCGCACCGTTGCGAAGGAAAATTTGCCCTGCAATTAGACAAAACAGTTGTTGTCGGTGCTGTAATTTTGCAGATGTTTTTGCTCAAGATTACAATGCAGATGTACTGAGCTTTTTAATCTTTTCTTGTGAAGAAAATCAGGTGGCTGAGTTTGACATCGTCGTAACATGCTTGTTGGAACGAGGAGAAGGAAGAGGTAGAGGAGAATGAGGAGCGGAGAGATTGTGAGAGAACCGATGAGATGCGGGAGGGAGAGAGCGAGATTGAGAGAGAGAGAGAGAGAACATTATATCGCCAGCAATGACACTTTAGGAAGTTTGACATCTGTTCAGTAAACGATGCTTGTTTGTCAGCGTTATTATTACCAGACACTTTGTCTGCGAGAGAGAGAGAGAGAGAGAGAGAGAGAGAGAGAGAGAGAGAATGACATCAATATATCGCCAGCAATGATAAGCTAGGAGTAAATATGCATCAACCTGAATGACTGTTTTCGAAGCAGCTTCGTTGTCATGAAAATGAGACGAATTTCCTTCGACTCAGAGCCGAATTTAGTCCCTTATTTTTTGTTATATTTGTCTCCACGAATGTATTCGTTTACTATTTTTTTGGTTTATTATTTGGACGAAGACACCAGCTCTTTATTGATTTTTTACGTCATTCGGTACAAGATAATGAATTTAGAAGATTGTGGTTTTTTTATTGAAAAATTGTTTAGCAGTTTGAGGTTGGTGATAAGGAGTCGTGGCGGTATTGTTTTTGAATGCGTCTCGGGAGAAAAGGGTGAATCTGACACTTGTTAATGTGTACTTGCTTATGTAATAAAAATATGTGAATGGTCATAATTGGTTTTTATTACCCTCATTCTTTATTGTTCAACCTTCCATAGAGTTTCATTCTGTTAGGTTATGGAGTTTAGAAATCTTTTCGCATTCATACTATCACGTGATATGACATGTTGTGCACCTGGCAGTGAGTCATGAAGAAAGTCAGGTTAAGGAGTTATAATTTACTCTACTCATATTCATATCTTTTCATATACTCACTCACGTGGTTTAGGTTAGGTTAAGGGACTTAGAATTTGTTCCTCATATTCATATTTTTCATATACTCATGTGGGTTAGGTTAGGTTAGGTTAGGTTAGGTTAAGGACTTAGAATTTTCTCCCTCATATTCATATTTATGTGAAATGGCGGTTTTTCGTCCGAAAAGTATATCTTGAGCCAAAATGGTGTTGGGTATTTAATGTGGGTTAGGTTAGGTTAGGTTAAGGGACTTAGAATTTTTTCCCTCATATTTATATTTGTGTGAAATGGGTGTTTTTTTTTCATCCGTAGAGTGTATCTTGAGCCAATAGGTTGGGTTGGGTTAGGTTAGGTTAAGGGACTTAGAATTTTTTCACTCGGTGGGTTAGGTTAGGTTTTTTCACTCAGTAGGTTAGGTTCGGTTGGGTTGGGTTGGGTTAGGTTAAGGTACTTAGAATTTTTTTCCCTAATATTCCTATTTTTGTGAACTGGTGGTTTTTTCATCCGTAGAGTATATCTTGAGCCGAAATAGGGTTGGGTATTTTCAAGGGGTCGAGCGAAACCATGGTTCTTCTATCCGAATAGTTCTTCATGAGCCATTTTGGGGTTCTTTTCTGAACTAGAGCGAAATATTTGGTGGTTTTCCCATGGAGTCGTTAATGGTCAACGTACATGAGGTTAACATAAAGGCTAGCTTATGGGGTTTATCACCAGTGAGCCGCATTGTGGGACGGGTGTTGAGGTTGAGCCGAAATGGGGTCTTTTCCCTACTCAAAACGTATCCGGTCTTTTTACATTAACATATTTCATACTTTATTTCGTACTTTTTGGTAATATATTCATTGCCAGCTTCAGTAACTCGTTTCCACCTGTTTGCATTGAAATGTTTCTAGTCCTATGGTTTTTTGTCTGTCCATCCGCCCTCACATTTTAAAAACTACTGAGGCTAGAGGGCTGCAAATTGGCATGTTGATCATCTACCCTTCAATCACCAAGCATACCAAATTGCAGCCCTCTAGCCTCAGTAGTTTTGATTTTATTTAAGGTTAAAATTAGCCAAGCTCGTGCGTCTGGCACTGTTATAGCTGCCAACAACACAGGCTACCAGCGGGCTGTGGCTGAAAATTTCCTTGGCAGCGGCTCATAGATCCATTTTCGGTGACCTTGATTTTACGCTGTAGGGAAAACTCGACTGCACATTTTTTTGTTTTTGTTTAGTATCACATTTACTTAAATTTTTAGGAACAAGTTTCATGTCTTCTTTGAAAAATTTTCGCCTTTTCAGTAGCAAGTTCTTTTCGGTTTCCTGAAACCGCTACTTGCACCTTTTTATCATGACAATTTCGTCTTTGTAATGAAAGTTTTCTTGCCGTTTGCAGTCAGAAGTTCTTGGTATTCCAATAACATGTTTAAGGTTTTATGAAAAAGTATTTAGGTCTTTTTGTCTTAGAACATTTATCGTTACTTGGTAAACGTTTCTTGCCTATTGCTATAGTAATTTAGATTCACATCAACCGTGCATCTGATGTCTAGGCCTGTCCCTTACGTTGCTCCTGATTGGCTGCTGATAAGCCAATCGCACGACTGGAATCTCATAGTCTCTCTCGAGAGTTCACATAGGCGATACGTCTTTCATATGTATCCCTCAGGAGAAATGGAACATACATCCTACCTGTGAGAACTCTCAAGAGAGACTGAGAGTTTCCAGCCCTGTGATTGGCTTATAGTAGCGTCATATGGGACTGGGCTAGACATCAGATGCACGGTTGATGTGAATCTACTATAGTCATACGTTCTCGGCCATTTCAGTGACACGTTTCCTGCTGTCTTTAGCTAAACATTTCTTTTTGTTTTCATTGAAAGTTTCCTGCGCTTTTCAGTCATTTTTAATTTTTTCCTTTACTGCGTGTCTTCCCTTTTTTAGAGACGTGTTTCGTACCTTTTGGAGTAACACCTTTCATGTCATTTTCAGTAACAAATCTTCCAAATTCATTTTCAGTCGTATGCTTTATTTATTTATTTATTTATTTTTTTTTTTTTTTTTTACCGCATTTCATTCCTTTTTTCACAGACGTGTCTCCTGCCATTTTGTAATAGCACGTTTCGTGACATTTGGAATTACACTTTTCATGCCATTTTGTAGTAACACATTTCATACCATTTTGTAATAGCACGTTTCTTGACATTTGTAGTAACTCGTTTCATGCCATTTAAAGTGACACTTTTCATGCCATTTGAAATAAAATGTTTCATGCCATTTAAAGTGACACTTTTCAAGCCATTTTGTATTTATATGTTTCCTCACATTTGGAATAACACATTTCATGCCATTTGAAATAACGTTTGTTGCCATTTCACGTTTCATGCCATTTAAAGTGATACTTTTCATGCCATTTTGTAATAGCACGTTTCCTGACATTTGTAGTAACAAGTTTCATGCCATTTAAAGTGACACTTTTCATGCCATTTTGTAATAAAACGTTTCCTGACATTCGTAGTAACAAGTTTCATGTCATTTAAAGTGACACTTTTCATGCTATTTTGTAGTAACACGTTTCCTGTCGTTTGTGGTAACTCGTTTCATGCCATTTAAAATGCCACGTTTCATGGCACGCTCGTCTTGCGTGTTGCGCAAGGCTTCAGGCGACCACTTTCATTGGCCAGAAGAACTCCTGGCGCTCCCTTATCAATAATAACATCACGAAAGTAATGTCCGACCGTGGCTTCATTACGGCCATTGTTGCTGTCGGCTTTTAAACGTTGCATAATTGATAAGTCACCCAGGCAGCTGTTTTTAATGCCCTGTGAGTGAAAGTGTGTTTTAATTTTCTCTCTCTCTCTCTCTCTCTCTCTACGTGATTTTAACCAAGGTCAAGAAATGAGGAGAGAATATGTGATGAGAAATGAGTCTTTTGATTAATTTTATTGACTAGTGCACAGGTTAATTGTCATTATTGTTTCTTGAAGGCTGAAAAAATGTCTTAATATTCAAGTAATTTTGATGAAATATATCTTTATTGTTTCTTGAAGGCTAAAAAATGTCTTAATATTTAAGTAGTTTAGATGAAATACATCTTTATTGTTTCTTGAAGGCTGAAAAATGTCTTAATTTTTCAGTAGCTTTGAGGAAATATATCTTAATTTTGAGAGAAAAACTAGCTCATGAATAAAAACTGTTTTTTTTTTATTTCCGTACCATAATGGGATTGCAGTTTGTTATTTTGTTTTTAGGAAATGTTTGGTGACTCATGCGATAAAATCTCAAGCAGCTTCCAATGCATATATATATATATATATATATATATATATATATATATATATATATATATATATATATATATATATATATACATATATATACATATCGATTTCCGCATTTTATTCATTTTTATTGGGATTCGAAATTTCTTAGGCCATAATTAGTTTCGCTTATCTTTAAGAGAGTCATAAGACGAAAAGGTAGATTTATTATTATTCGATGTTGTTATTATACTTGCATTGAATTGCCTTTAAATGGTGACATATACGTAATAGCTTCCTTAAAATAAATAGTAAGACAAAACTTGGTAAGTTATACGCAGGAGAAATCAAACGAACATAACTATAAAAGGTAGATTAAATATTGTTATTCGATGTTGTTATTATATTTGCATTGAATTGCCGTTAAATGTTGACATATACCTAAGAGCTTCCTTAAAATAAACAATAAACAAAACTTGGTAAGTTATACACATCAAACGAACATTAATTGCAATACCCTTATACCATAAAAGAAATTGAAAAAAATAATAAAGACGGTTTTTTTTGCTAATTTTTAGAAACCACGGCCGTAAAGAAAACGATTTAACTGTCGTATAACTCAGCTGAGGTTACGAACTCTCAATGCGGCATTACGCCATAAAATTTTCCTTTTTAAAATTTCATTTTTTTTTTTCTTATTTCCCAAGAAAGAAAAAAGTATATTTTATTATTTTTTCAAACTCCTAATATGAGGACGCTTTCTCTCTCTCTCTCTCTCTACATACATACATACATACATACATACTACATACACATGTATATATATTATATATATATATACATATACTAAATGTGCTCATGTGACCAAAAAAAAAATATATGTATACATATATATATATATATATATATATATAATATATATATATATATATATATGTACACACACACACACACACACACACACATATATATATATATATATATATATATATATATATATATATATATATATATATATATATATATATGCCCATGTAGCTTTTCTTTACAATTTATTAGCACATCCTGAAACGCCTCCAACGCTTCCCTCAAGTCTTCAATGACGAACAGACAAAACTACTATAATACTACAACATGCATAGTATGTACGAGTACATATCATATAATACATACATACATATATATATATACTATATATATATATATATATATATATTTTATATATATATGTGTGTGTGTGTGTGTCTATCACTAACTGGAAGTACCTCATTAAAACTGGATGTTATCTAGCAGTTATTTATCAAAAAAGTTACAAGCTTTCAATATATGTATGCGAGTATATATATTCATATAATATAATATATAATATATATATAGGGTATATTATATATATATATATATAATATATGTATATATATGTATTTATCTATATATATAATACTATTATATGTATATATATATATATATAATATATATATATATATACACGTATAACATAATTGTTTAATATATATATGTTTTTACTTTCCAGATTTATTTCTTTTTTTTCATATTTTATTCTACGTTTTGTTACCATTTTATATCAAATTCATCAGTTTTTAGTACTTCAGTACAATTGGCTTCTTCCCTTAGTTTCAGAAAATTGCAGAATTAATGAAGGGTGCATTTTTCTGCTCTCTTAAATTCAGGAACTGGGATCATTTTCCATTAATGATCATCTTTGCTCGAAGTTCACATTTGTATAATATTCCAAAGGTGATTAATTAGAATGTCTGTGTCGTTTCTGGCATATTTTAGATTATTTTTATATTATTGCTTATTCTGAAATCCCATTTTCAAGACACTGAGGGATTTTTATGTCTTATATATATATATATAATATATATATATATATATATATATATAATATATACATATATATATGATATCATATATATATATATATATATATATACCATATATATATATATATATATATATATATATATATATATATATATATGTGTGTGTGTGGTGTGTGTGTGTGTGTGTTTATTGTTATACTTCCTCTGTAGTACTATATTTCTCGCTTTCGCCGACGCAGCCGGGCAAATAGCTTTATTCTATCCCTTCCGAAAAAAAAACGCATCAGATCATCTAACGGGAAATTTTTCGATTTGTTTTTAACCCCCCCCCCCCCCGAAAAAAAAAATTAAATAAAGATGCATGTCTCTAATGAAAACATTCTATGTTATATTCTATTGAAAATAAAGACCGTAGTTTATTTTTTGTTAAGACAAATATCGTGAAACTTTCGGGTAGTAATTTATGCAATAACTTTGTTGATGGAGAAACGCCTAACAAAGAAAGAATTGTAAAACTTTGTTAATAATTTCGGTTAAGAATGAAGAACATGAGAAAGAAAATGAATTTCCGTCTTAGAGAAACTGGCAGAAAGCTGTCTTAATTAATTTTACGCTTTAATGAAGACTGAAAAATTTATATCTAGTCAGAGTCAGTTTATGTAGAAAATCTTGAACAATTTTTATGTAGTCAGACAATTTATGTAGAAAATCTGAGTAATTTACCCTTTGATGAATAAAAGAGAATAATTGAAAGATTAATAAAAGAGAATATAAGAAATATAAAATAAAAGAGAATAAAGGAAAGAATTATCGATTTAAATGAAAACGTTGATGTAAAAACTGTGCAGATAATTTAACTCGGTTATGAAAGAAAATAAAGGATCATTTTCCTAGTTAAATAAACTATTATGTTCTGAAAGAGGAAATGTTAAGAATATTAATGAAACAAAGAATATCATGTCTTTTAATTTCATTGTTATACAGAAAATAAAGGATCATTTACCTAGTTAAAGTATTGTGTTCTGAAAGAGAAAATGATATTGAGAATAATAATGAAATATAGAATACCATGTCTTTTAATTACATAAAAATGATAGAGAAAATATAAGGTCTTATATCTAGTTTAATGTGTGCTGAATTACAGAACATGAAATACAGAATCTTGTGCTTTTTAAAAGCTACATAAAATTTCCTTAGAAATAAAAAAGAAATAAAAAGAACGAAGAATTCTTTAGTGGATTAAAGCAACAAAAACAAAATTTTTTCAAGCAATTTTACGAGAATTTGAATCTTTTATTCAGTTTAATATCTACTAAATTAAATAAAATTGTATAAACAACCTTCTGCCTTTTAAACGCAACATAAAACTTGATAATAAGTGAAAGAAAATACAAGAGAAAATGAAGAATAATGTGTGATAAGATAAACTGACGCAAAACTGTTTCCATGCAATTTTGGGACAATTAGAATCTTTTATCTGGTTTTGTGTATAGCTGAATGAAAGGAAATGAAATAAAGAATATTCTGCTATTTAAAAAAAACTTCACAAAACTTACAAATAAATTAACAGAAAAATAAAAATAAGATGAAGAATTCTATGTGATTAGATAAACTGACGCAAATGTCTTTCTAAGCAATTTTACAAGAATTTAAAAAAATAAGAAAATGAAAAATAAACCCGCTTACGTCGTTAGCAGTAGGAGAGAGGGCTGATATCCCGAGGCATCTCCAATGAGCCTTTAATTAAATATAATGATTATAGATTCTGGCGCCCCAGGGGTGACCTTATGAAGGAGAAACATCTGGGGAAAGCATCGCGGGGTGAAATGTTATTGAGGACGGCGATCGACGGTGGGGGGTGCCTTCTCGTTTGAGAAGACGCGTGGTCGGCAGTGTGGGCACTGGGCATTGGGCACTGGGCAATGCTGCTGCAGCAGGAAGACGTGGGTTATGTTGACTGTTTGTTGTTGGTTCTTGTTCTGTCTTGTTTATGAGTTATATATATATATATATATATATATATATATATATATATATATATATATATATATTGAAATTATAATCGATGATTGGATCGTCACCTGAAATATATATATATATATATATATATATATATAAGATATATATATATAGATATATATATATATATATTGCACATTCAACAATAAGAATTCTCTCCTAAAATTTACAAGACACCTCGGTCCCAGCCACATTCATATGTCAACTACTGAATCATGGATGAACCCATGTACAGAAAACCTGCATACCTTTAGTCATTTCCTACACCTACTCTGTGAAGTCTTACTGGTCTGTTTGTTTGTTTGTTTGTATGGTGTTTTTACGTTGCATGGAACCAGTGGTTATTCAGAAACGGGACCAACGGCTTTACGTGACTTCCGAACCGGAATGCCCGAGAATCGAACTCGCGGCCACCGAGGTGGCATGCAGCCAAATTGGTAAATCAGTGGAAATGAGAAATGAACAAAGCGCACAAACGTTGTAGAGGATATGCACAAAGGGGGGTTGAACAGTGCAATTTTCGTTCAAATTAGAGATGATAATCATGGTATCAATTAGACAGGTGCTTAAAAACTGCTCTAATCTATTAAAATTCTGGAAGAGCTATTTCAGCTCTGTCTTGTACATGAAATAGCTCTTCCAGAATTTTAATAGATTAGAGCAGTTTTTAAGCACCTGTCTAATTGATACCATGATTATCATCTCTAATTTGAACGAAAATTGCACTGTTCACTTGTGCATATCCTATACAATTTGTGCGCTGTTCATTTCTCATGTCCACTGATTTACCAGTTTGGCTGCATGCCATCTCAGTGGCCGCGAGTTCGATTCTCGGGCATTCCACTGAGGGGTTAGAGGTGTGTATTTCTGGTGATAGAAGTTCACTCTCGACGTGGTTCGGAAGTCACGTAAAGCCGTTGGTCCCGTTTCTGAATAACCACTGGTTCCATTGCCAACCGTAAAAACAACGCTAAAAACAACCATAAACAAAACAAACAAACAAACAGACCAGTTTGGCGAACATAACATTCGTCATATTTTAGAAA
>NC_087217.1:12367031-12379531 GCF_015104395.2 Macrobrachium nipponense
AGAGGCACGTGTGATCTCCCTCGTGTTTGTTTAATCTGCAACCATTGTATAGAAGTAACAGATACTCTTCCTCATCATCATCATCTGTCATGAGCAGCGGCAGCGTTGTCGAAGGATATATAGTCGTAGTAGTAGTAGCAGAAGTTGTAGCTCCTTTGCAAAGGCTCGTAGTAAGGGCAAACCTCCCGGGATAAACCCCACAAATGGAGGAATTAGCATAGATGTAGATCATCGGATAATCAGACCTGATAAGGTTCCCATTGTCTTTGCCGGGTGGCCTCGCCTCTCCTGCTCTCTAAAGAAGAAGAAGAAGAAGAAGTAGAAGACGAAGAAAGTAAAAAAATAAGTAGTGCGGTACAAAAACGACTTGGTTTCTTGGCGCCAGAGTTGAAAAAAGATAAAACAAAAATCGGGGTAAATTAATAGGTACACAGTGAATGTGCAATCTCTTTCTCTCTCTCTCATTCTCTCTCTCTCTCTCTTTTACATGTCTTGAATAAAAAATGCCAGCTGTTTGATTTGCTTTGCCGTGTATCTAGATGCGTAGTTTTATTTGATTATCTTCAAGTCATAAAGGATTGCATAAAGTATGTGAATTTCTTCATGTATATATATATATATATATATATATATACATATTATATATATATAATACATATATATATATATATATATATATATATTATATATATATATATATATATATATACTGTATTGCATAAATATATGAGTTTCTTCACACACACACACACAAACGCACATATATAACCCTCCATTTAGAAACGGGGCGGCTTCGATGAAGAGCCACATGGAAGTCCCTTTATAACTGGTGACTGTAGGATGAATTCCTAGTGCATACATCTTTCACAGCTGGCTACTCAGGCGTACTACGTAATTCCTAAAGTTATTGAAGTTTTTAGCGGAGAATAGCCGTCTTATTTTTCTATGGGAGCATCCTCTGTCAGGCTTTATATTTAGTATTGTCTACCAAATTAACATTTTTTTTACAACGGAAAACGTTCTCACGTGTTATAATTTTCTGTTGCCTGGATTCGACTTTCTAGAGAAATATTTGAAATTTTGGGTGTAGAAGCTAAACGGTAGTCTGAACATCTTCCGTGTATTGACGTTAATAAAATAATGGCTGTTGACTATTGAAAGTACCCGTAATGTGTAAAAACTTCAATTTAATTGTCTTTAGTAACATGATTAATAATGATTCAAGGGCCAAAGAGCAATAACTCAAATTTCTTTTTTATTTATGATAAGGAAGGCATTTCACCTTAGAGGACATAAAGTTACATGTCCTGGAAATGTGATGTTTGTATTGCTTCATTTATGAGAACCACTACTTGAATGCTGCTGTTACTGTAGTGGTGATGTCGACTCTACTCGTTCACTGTTTAAACATTTTAGACTTTCCAGCAATCACTGACATTATTTAACAAAGTAACCAACCATTGCCTTAGGTTAGGTTAGAATGCCTGCCTTTTAGGCATGGTCCAGGCGGGAGGTGGGAAGCTGAGAAGCAAATGCCTTGCATTCCCGAAAACGTACTTATTAGATGGCGCCTGAAGGTGGGCAGCTGTAGTATTTACCGGATAAGAACGACCGCCATGAGCAGTTTTAAACATTTTGTGCTACTCGGCCACGCTCTGATTACCCAGCAAGCACCTGGATCCTGGAGTGGAGAAGGACCCGCGGTTTTCAGTGCGAGTAAACAAAGACATAATTCTTCTCGTCTCGTTTTGTTGTTCTGTCAGTCAACAAGCTGACATTTACTCTGAAACTATATCTCAGTTAACCAGACCACTGCGCTGATAAACAGCTCTCCTAGGGCTAGCTCGAAGGATTATATATTTTTACGTGGCTAGGAACCAATTGGTTACTTAGCAACGGGATCTACAGCTTATTGTGGGATCCGAACCACACCGAGAAATGAATTTCGGTCACCAGAAATAAGTTCCTCTGATTCCTGTTGCCAGAGCGGGGAATCGAACCCGGACCCTGAGAGCGGTAGTCGAGCACGTATCCGACTTCTCCAACGAGGAACTGCAGACAGTGTTGCCCTTTGTGGAAAATTGGGTGAACTAATGATTAATGCACCCTGCTAACAATTCTTGGTATTCAGCCAGGAGAAAATTATAGAGTATTTCTCCCTTATGCTAGAATTGAAAGGTCTTTTGTTTGCTAATAGTAATCATTGCTAGTATGGATGTACGTAAACCTGAGAGCTCCCTCTCCAAGGTTACTTGGAGAGGGAATCCACATAGAAGTATATTGTAATACGAAGATTGTCCCACTATCTAGGAATTAAACGGTTAGTTAATATAAGAAGCCTGGCTTATATTATTCTTATTTTACTAATAAGTGCAAGCATTTTCCCATATTTGCTCCAGGTCACATGAATGTCATATTGTAATAAATACTCTCATTATTCAGGAATCAAGCGGTTCGTTGATGTCAGAAGCTTGGCTTATATTTATTTTTCCGGTAATCTTTTCCGTATTTGCTCCATTAACCCTATAATCATACATGCACCGTGGAATTGTAGCACATTATTATTGTTATTATTATTATTTTTTTTTTTTTTTATTTTTTTTTTTTTTTTTTTGCTCTATCACAGTCCTCCAATTCGACTGGGTGGTATTTATAGTGTGGGGTTCCGGGTTGCATCCTGCCTCCTTAGGAGTCCATCACTTTTCTTACTATGTGTGCCGTTTTCTAGGATCACACTCTTCTGCATCAATCCTGGAGCTACTTCAGCCTCTAGTTTTTCTAGATTCCTTTTCAGGGATCTTGGGATCGTGCCTAGTGCTCCTATGATTATGGGTACGATTTCCACTGGCATATCCCATATCCTTCTTATTTCTATTTTCAGATCTTGATACTTATCCATTTTTTCCCTCTCTTTCTCTTCAACTCTGGTGTCCCATGGTATTGCGACATCAATGAGTGATACTTTCTTCTTGACTTTGTCAATCAACGTCACGTCTGGTCTGTTTGCACGTATCACCCTATCCGTTCTGATACCATAGTCCCAGAGGATCTTTGCCTGGTCGTTTTCTATCACTCCCTCAGGTTGGTGCTCGTACCACTTATTACTGCAAGGTAGCTGATGTTTCTTGCACAGGCTCCAGTGGAGGGCTTTTGCTACTGAATCATGCCTCTTTTTGTACTGGTTCTGTGCAAGTGCCGGGCATTCACTTGCTATGTGGTTTATGGTTTCATTTTTCGTATTGCACTTCCTACATATGGGAGAGATGTTATTTTCCGTCTATCGTTCTTCTTTGAACATACCTGGTTCTTAGGGCCTGATCTTGTGCCGCTGTTATCATTCCTTCAGTTTCCTTCTTCTTTAGCTCTCCCCTCTGTAACCATTGCGAATTGTCATCGCTGGCTATTCGTTCTTTAGTCTGTCTCATGTATTGTCCGTGCATTGGTTTGTTGTGCCAGTCCTCTGTTCTGTCTGTCTTTCTTTCTGGTCTCTGTATATTTCTGGGTCTTCGTCTACTTTTATCAGTCCTTCTTCCCATGCACTCTTTAGCCACTCGTCTTCACTGGTTTTCAGATATTGCCCCAGTGCTCTGTTCTCGATGTTTACGCAGTCCTCTATACTTAGTAGTCCTCTCCCTCCTTCCTTTCGTGTTATGTATAGTCTGTCCGTATTTGCTCTTGGGTGTAGCTTTGCTTTTGTATTGTCATATGTGTTTTCCTGGTTTTCTGATCTATGCTGCGGAGTTTCTGCCTTTGTCCATTCCACTATTCTGCGCTGTATCTGATTACTGGCATGCCCATGTGTTTATGGCTTTTATCATATTTCCGGCGTTGAGTTTTTGACTTGAGTATCGCCTTGAGTCTCTGCATATATTCTTTCCTGATCGTGTCCTTCATCTCTTGGTGTTTTATATCCCCTCCTTCCATTATTTCCCCTTCCTTCCTTATTATTATATTAGTTATTATTATTATTATTCCTTATTATTATTATTAGTTATTATTATTATTGTTTAAAAAATATCCACAATTTATATATAAAATATCATTTCATGTAAAAATATAAAACAAAGACTTTCGAACACCTGAACGGTGTTCCTCAACGTCACAACTGATGAGAAACACCGTTCAGGTGCTCGAAAGTCTTTGTTTTATATATTTACATAGAAATATATTTTATATATAATTGTGGATATTTTTTAAACAATTTGTTTTCACGGAAGCTGTGAATTTCTTAACATTAACATTATTATTATTATTATTATTATTATTATTATTATTATATTATTATTATATTATATTATTATTATTATTATTATTATTAAATTGGAATTTGACAAGAAAAACCTTCGAGTTTTTGAAAACATTGAATTCCGAAAACTGAAAGAAATTTGACCATGATGAAAATAAAAGTCACAAATTGCCATCCTTGTAATTGCAGCATCCATAACATAGGCCAAGTAGCTAAAACACACATCACAATGTGGTTCATCATAACCCTCCAAATGACTGACTTTCAAGTGCTATCAGTATATCTCTTGTCGAGTTCTAGTGCTACTGGGTCAGTTGAAATCCATCTGTCCATTCACTATCATTATTCTGCCCAGGTTTGAGAAAGTAATATCTAGACAACTGGGTGGGACATCTTTAGATGTTGTTTGAGATTAAGCTGGCCTTATGCCAGCACGGGCTCTTGCTCATAGAGCAGCCTGTAGGCATCTGAAGAGTTCTCCGTTTCTTTTGTTCTCTGGAAAGTATGGAATGATGAGAAATTCCTTGAGCAGTCCTTCAAGTTTCGTAGACGTCACTGTTATTCTTTTGTCTACTGCAAAACAACAAAATTTATTATTATTATTATTATTATTATTATTATTATTATTATTATTATTATTATTATTATTATGCAGTTATGGCATAGGCGTCCACTTATGGGAGGGACGATTTACAAACCCTTCCCTTCCAACCCCAGCCAGAAGGCTAGTCCACCCCCCCCCCCCCCCCCCCCCCCCCCCCCCTGCGACCCCCGTTCACTTTCCCTCCAAGAACCGTCCTACCATTTAGAGATTCGAAAACCCTACATTTTAATGGGGGGACCCCCTCCCATCACCACCACCACCAGTCTTGACCTTTCCCCGCCCAGGTGAGGACGGAAAGTAGGCGCGAGCGCGACCTCGCCTGACCCCGCCAACTGACCTGACCATACACACAGGTGGCGGTTGGGGAACCATCTTGATCTCGTGCCAGGTGGCGTCGACGGCCGACCCGAAACCGGGTCGGTTTCGAGATATGCAGGAAGGAAAACTAGCGGTCAGCTGATGATGATGATGATGATGATGGTGGGTCCTTTTGAGGTTATGTTGAAGGGAGATGCCAGAGCACTTTTTATTTATTTCTTGACACGTATCTAAATTGATTCTTTAGGTGTATATATATGTGTGTGTATGTATGTATGGATGTATGTAAATATATATATTATATATATATATAGATATATATATATATATATATATATACTACGTTTATATTTCTTTTAGCTTGCTTTCATGCAGTTTTTTTATTTCATCTGTGTATTTTATATATTCATGATTTGGCGCTTTTATCTCTGTGCTTTTATATATTATTATTAATTTGTTTTTTCCTTCTTACGAATTTCCTCTTTTCTGTGATACTTACCGAACACGTTGGTGATCTTATAGCTTCTTCCACAAAGCATGTGGCCTTGTTGTGCCTAATACAGTGGTTCTACTATCGGAATGCAGTTATTTTATGAGTTAGGTTAAACATGCGTATGCGGTCTTCCAGCGTTTTGAATCTGATTTTTGTCTGGGAAAACTTGCGATTTCTCATTTTTTAATCCGGACATTATTCAGTGAGTTTTTTCTAGTCATATTGACATCACCTTAGTATTTTATATATATATATATTATATATATATATATATATATATATATATATATATATATGTATATATATATATATATATATATATATATATATATATATATGTATATATATATATGATTGTATGTATGTTGTGTGTGTGTGTGTGTGTGTGTGTTTTGGATAATTAGAGAAAAAATTGTCCATATGCGACGTCGAAAGTTAATGACACCTTTTCATAAATCAAGGAGCATATGTTTTCCAATATTATTATTTTACAGCTGTTGCATGTGACATGGCAAATGGCATTTTCTCTTACTCAGCTTTCTTCTCTCGTGCAGCATCGAATTTAACGAAATTTTGACGAAGCTAAAATCTCTTAAAAGATTTAACAAGAATCATTTTTCATTGTGATTTAGGCCTCTCTCTCTCTCTCTCTCTCTCTCTCTCTCTCTCTCTCTCTCTCTCTCTCTCTCTCTCTGGACATAATATGTGGGATAGACGGTTCTTCATTTTTCTTTTAGGTTTTCGCGTGATTACCTGGTAAGAAATCAAGGTTTAGAGCACAGTTCAGAAACCAGTCATTAAAAGTGTCGTAATGCAGAGGAAAGTTGAGGAGTGAAGGAAATTTGGGCTTTTTTTTTTCATTAGCTCTGATTTGGACGTTTAATTTCATTTCACGATTTTCCTTAACTGCTCACCCTTTGCTCCCATGAAAGGGATAGCTTCAGACGATTTTAGACTTCTGGTGTCTTCAGTTCATTTCGAAATGAGGTTGCGAGATCGATACCCTCTCTCTCTCTCTCTCTCTTCCTGATTGCGACCCACCGTAGTCGATTAACTTCTTCTGAGTCGAATCCCTAGTTGGGGTCGTTGTTTTTAATGATCTTCCTCCAGCTGTTTCTGTCCTGAAGGGCCATTATTGGTTTTGGCAGACATTTCACGGACGGATGCCCTTATTAAATCCAATCCTGCCTAATTATCCGGGCTTGGGACCGGCACCATGTTGGGCTGGGACCTCCTCCCCAAACCCCCAGCCCATGGCAAGGCTACTGTCGACTAACATCAATTTCTTAATCGATTGCCTATGTCGACAAAGGTCGACATCTGCTCCACCACTGGTCACTATTTTTTTTGTTTATTTTTTTTATTTATTTATTTATTTATTTTTTATTTTTTTGACTGGGAAACAGGAAAATGTGCTAACCGCTCATTCTTACGGAAAATTTTAATCTTTGCTTTTCTTGAGAATGCAGTTGAATTTGTAATTTTGTGGGCCTATTAGAATTTCCGTAGCTACTTTTTAGCACCTAAATATAATAGTTGTTGTGGAACGAGTAGCAAAATTTAATTTATTAATCATATTAGTAGTAGCTTATTTATTCATATTAGACCGGGGCATGTACGAATTACCATAGATGCTGATTACTAAAGCCGCAAATAAGAAGAGACAAGTATAGTTACTCTTAATGATAATTTTATTATTATTATTATTATTATTTTTATTAGTATTATTGTTGTTGTTGTTGTTGTTATATTATTCGAAGGTAGCAGACCCTTTCTTTAGCATGTCTTGTTAAAAAGGAATAATCTTATTTTGAGTTATAAGAAAAATTGAGAAGACTCAATATAAGATTAATCCTGTTTAAAATTATTATTATTATTATTATTATTATTATTATTATTATTATTATTATTATTATTATTATTATTATTATTATTTTTATTTTATTATTATTATTATTATTATTATTATTATTATTATTATTATTATTATTATTATTATTATTATTATTATTATTATTATTATATTATTCAGGAGATGAACTCTATTCCTATGGAAGAAAAACCCACAGCGACTATCAACTTGAAATTCAAGCTTTCAAAGAATATGGCTTTTATTTGAAAGAAGTAATAATAATAATAATAATAATAATAATAATAATAATAATAATAATAATAATAATGTCTCTGAATTGTTCAAATAAGCCTTATTAACACACTCCCCAGTAAATTACTAATAGCTTCCCTTCAGATAGCGGCGTTACAGGAAATCTGTAAGCAGGAATCTGTCCAGAAATAGAAATTGTTTTTGTAATATAATCATGTTGGCGTTATTAGAAATAACTGAAGTTTTTTCGTTAAAAGCATTTTCATTGTTCATTAGTGTTGGTGTAATTGTACATGTTTATTTTGTTTATATTTTATCGCTTGCCAGTTCATTTCTTCTCATTGGATAAATTATGTTTAATCTTTTTATATTGTCATCAGAGCCGGCTGTATAGTATGTTTTAAATGTACAGTATATAATATATATATACGTATATATATTTATTTATTTATATATATGTGTATATATATATATTATATAATATATACACATATGTATATTGTATATATAACCTAAGTAAGATATATATTCTATATATATATATATACTATAAACATAAATAAATAAAGATATTTATATATACAGATATGTATGTATATACGTATAAATATGTATACACACACACACACACACACACACACACACATATATATATATATATATATATATATATATATATATATAGTATACATATATGTGTGTGTGTGTATACATATGTTATATAATATATATATATATATATATATATATATATATACATACTCATGTATATAAACGTATATTTATATATATTTAAACTTGTGTGAGAAAGAGAGAGAGAGAATTTTCACTCCGACCATTGCATGTGGAACTGGGTTAAGAGTATCCAATATTTTTCTCTACCTGTTTGGCTATTATGCTTTCATTTTATAGTTTAAATAAAAAAAGAATGTTGAAAAGGGGTCGAAGACGGCATAAAGAGAGTTGTTCGCAAAAGCGAAATAACGGGTCTTATATATTCTTTTTGAATTTTTGTAATTCCTGCTTTCGTAAGCGATGGTACACGAAGAAATGGTGGTGAAGGGGTATGATGCGGGGTGGGGGTTGTGGAGAAAATTGTACAAGAGGGGGAGGGGGGGAAGGGAAGGGTAGGGTAGGTCAGCAGAGATAGCGCTCGGTGCCAAATGGTTGTATTTTTCTTGATGTTGCAAGAACAGAAGAGATTGCTGTACACTTTGTTTATTTTGTATTATGTCTCTTTGTGGACAAATTTGTACTAATAACTATATTTTTTGCCAATGAAATAACTAACTAACTATTTCCTTGGCCTCTTCGCTTTTCTCTCTTACTCTCTTCGATGCCCATATGTCATAATGAGGACCTCCTCTTTTCTCACTTTCGCTTCTTCTCTGAGAACACTGATCTATTTGCATAAGACACGCGTTCTCAGCTCTGAAACAGGGAACACCAGACGCTATGATTGTCGTCACAGCTTTCTCACTACATATCGCCCGGACGCTCGCTCCATCTTCCTAAGAGGATATTTTTCATTTTCTTTTATATTGTTTTGCTTACAGGGAAGAACGTATTAGATCAATTGGCCTTCAACAACCTTATGAAGAAAATGAAAATGATAGCGTTGGAAAATTCTTATTTAAAGAACAGAATGAAATAAGAAAAGAGACCTTAAATAAGACGTGGAAAAAAAGAGGAAAAAATAAAGAGCTTAACAATTAAAAATAACTCTTACGATAAAGAGGCGCCGTTGTAGAGGCGTTGCCTCGACACATAACCAACCAACCAACCAATGGATTCGCGATTAGCGCGTTTCTTCCCTTAAAATATGGAGGAAAGGGTTTTCCTTGCATTAGACGTGCGGTGTTAACTGATTTCAGTCTCGTAGATGCTGCTTCACATGATTTGACTTTTTTTTTTATTTATTACTATTTTAACATGATCCAGAGTTCATTAAGTCTCCAGTAGTCCCGTATTCTTGAGCTGATTACAGACCTGGTTCCCAGTAGCCAGTATCGATAGAATAAAAGGGTTTGGTTAAGGATTGTTTTTGATGGACATTTTAATGGATCTGTTCTTTTTATATCTTGTGTTGTTTAGATTACTTGCTATTTAACCTTTACTAATGGCATAATTATGCCTAGAAGCTATTATAGTATTCATTTCCCCCCAAAATTGACAATTATGCCTAGAAGCTATTATAGTATTCATTTCCCCCCAAAATTGACAGGCCTTGATTTATTTTATGTTAGTTTAGTAATTAGATATTCCAAGAAAACTAGATATTGCTCATGAGATTTTCGAAACCTGCAGAAATGTCGATATCAACGTTACATGGACATTGTTATTGTTGACAATTCGGGAACGATTTTCTCCTGTCTGGAATCCGTTTCTTTTCTACTTGGCGATTTCCTTCTCCCAGAAATAGAAATTATGTTTTAGACTTAGACCATCATCAGAAAATGTGTCACCATTTTCTGTGACACTCGAGTGTCAGTCGAGTTCATTTGCACTACTCACTTCACAATACCAGCCTCCTTGCTTTCCCAGTTAATCCAGTCTTCTACGCTGCCCAGTATCACAGTCCTTACTTCCTGTCAGTGTTATAGACACCGAATCTCGGTGATGAGAAGTGTATGAAGATACATCTATCCAGATGGGCGGTGGAGTGATAGGTTCCCCATTGGGTGCTTTGCCAACTTCTATGCTGCACTGGGATTACGAAAGAATGCATGATATATATGTATATAGATATTATATATATATATATTTATATATATATATATATATATATATATATATATATATATATATATATATATATATAAATGGTGGGGGAGGTGCCCTTCTTCGACGCCCTTGTTAGCCAGAGAGACATAGATCTGTATTGAACGCCACTAATCTTTGTCTTAATTTTCAGACAAGTGCCAAGACAGGTATTAGCGCTGTTCCATTAGCACCTCCATCAGAAGACCGATTAACTATTGACCCCCCTGGCATACTGCCTATAAAGAACCAGACCAGGTCGCACGAATCCTGGTCAACAACAGGTGGTACACCCAGGTGCTACTCCCCACAGCCATGGCATCCCAAGTATGATTTTTTTTTTTTTTTTACAAAGCACATATGAAATCTAGACATCAGAAGGAGAAGTGAACGATTAAGGATGTGGAAAATATGTGGACTCTTCTGACCCAAACAGGATCATCAACCGGATTATATATTACGGGGTGTCCATAAAGTCCCAGTACCATTACAAGTATTTATTGCTCAGAAACCATATAACATAGATTAATGCAGTTTTTTGTATAGAATGTTCTACATTTCCTCAAGTTTACATTCAGAGCACTTCATTCTACAAAAAAACTGCATTACTCTATGTTATATGGTTTCTGAGCAATGAATACTTGTAATGGTACTGGGACTTTATGGACACCCTGTATATTAACAATAGTCCCAACTCCCTCTCCCTTTGCACGATCGCCTGAAAAAGGCAAGCGTTGTTTGTCTTTTCAATTACCCTCTCGCAGAATATCCAGACACCTATGTTGGTATGACCTCGATGTTCCTTTCATTATGGAAAACGTCCTATGTCCAACAGGACGCTTTCAAAAGACACAGTGGAAAATCCATGGTACTTTTCTGAAGAGACAAAGCTTCATTCCTGCTAATGAGATTTTTGATCAAGTACCCGACGGTGGTTGCTCACGTGTCGTAGAAGCTCGATCAAATATTTTTTGAGCCCCACAGATGTTCCTTCTTCCAACTGTCATCAGGAAACCCTTACTTCCTCCACCCAAATTGCCCTGTTGGTACCCGAGATGAAGACACCCCAAAGAAAACTATCCACAACCCCTCACCACCCCTCCACCAACCCACTGTATTATAATAAATTCACATCACCCGTGCATCTTGTGTCTAGGCCAGTCCCTTAACGACGCTCCTGATCGGCTGTTGATAAGCCAACCACGGGGCTGGAAACTCTCAGTGTCGAGAGAGAGTTCACATAGGCAGGATCTGTGTTCCACCTCTCCTGAGGGATACTTTTGAAAGACGTTTCCTTCAGGAGAGATTGAACATACTTCCTGCCTATGTGAACTCTCGAGAGAGACTGTGAGTTTCCAGCCCTGTGATTGGCTTATCAGCAGCAATCAGGAGCGTCGTAAGGGACTGGCCTAGACATCAGATGCACGGGTGATGTGAATATACTATACTAAGGGCATCCCGCCTGTACCGTGGCTGTCAGCAAAGCTCCAACAGGTTGTCGAAATAATCGAGTTGACTTGACGGTTCAAAGCGAAGAGGCGGTAGCCAATCACCTTCAAGAACAGTAATGACGTCACGTGTCACCGCTAATCCTCTGCAGCCTCGTCTTGTTATGGGAAGGTCAGCAGCTGTTTTTTGTACTTTTTTTAAACTTTTGTGATAAAGAAACCTGAATGTGTCCATAACCTGAGATCATTAATGATGACTAAAATAGAGCACAACTACCAAATATATCAAATAACACAGAAAGGTAATATAATACGACAAATTGAAAGTGAAATGATGCAGGATTATATCGACATTATTATTATTATTATTTTATTATTATTATTATTATTATTATTATTATTATTATTATTAATACTCATGTTTTGTACTGTTCATGATATGAAAAACACTAAAAAATACAAAAGATTTGTTATTTTTTTTTATTAAAGCAGTAATTTAATCATTCATCAGATATTTTTAAGTAGGT
>NC_087217.1:12387031-12389531 GCF_015104395.2 Macrobrachium nipponense
TTTAGCGAGGTAGACAAAAATGTCTATTTTTTAAAGAAAATTTTATGGGAGGTAGGAATTTTTTTTTATTTTATTAAAGTAATATTTATGCGAGGTAGGCAAAAATGTTAATTTTTAAGAAATATTTATGGGAGGTAGAAGATTTTCTTATGTTTTTTAAAGTAATATTTATGCGAGGGAGACAAAAATTTATATTTTTAAGAAATATTTATGCGAGGTAGAAAATTTTGTATATTTTTTTAAAGTAATAGTTATGCCAGGTAGACACAAATGTTTATCGTGTAAAGAAGTATTGATGCGAGGTAGACATAAATTTTCATATTTTTTAAAGAAATATTTATGCGGCGACTTTTTTAAGAATGACTTTGGGTTTCCAAATCAGATGGATCGAAAGACTGTTCCGTCCGTTTTTCTCATCCTTTTCTTTCGGTCACTGGGTACCATTGCCCTTCGGTATTGTCGCTTATTTACAAACCCTCCATTCTCTGTTATTACTATGTTATCCGATGTCTCTCTCTTACCACCTTTTCTGGTTTTATTTTGCTTTTTTTTTCTTTTTTTTTCATGACATCAGCAGTAGGGGTTGACGCAAGATTCTCGTTTATCCGTTATTGACATTTCACAGAACGTATATTTTGCTTTTCCTGGCGTTGCGTGTGTGTCGTTGCTTTCAAACACATGTTTACCTAAGGCAGAATAAACTGACGAATGCCTCACATGTTTGCAAAATATGCGAGCCTATTGTGTGGTGACTGATCGCTATTTTTCCATTAAAGGAGATTTATTGGAATCCAAAACAGATGATGGCTCCAACATCACCGTTAATAGAAAGGAAATGGAATACTGAAAAAACTTGCACGTCATCCGCTGCCTTTCTCTCCCTCCTCCTCCTCCTCCTCCTCCTCCTCCTCTCCTCTTCCCTTCCTCCGACTGCACTCACCAGTAAGAAAGATGAGATAAAGAAAAAATCTTAATCTCGTATGTTGACGATGAGGTGATCTGCACTTTCATATCTGGGGCGCATAGGCCTATATCTGGCATTACTGGAAATGCCGTTTGTTCGCCGCTTTCAGATTGTCTCTGTTCATTTGTATGACTGGATGTTGTTTATTTTAAGCATTTTTTAAGCTTATCTCCTCTTCTCGGAGCGAATGCACATAGCTTTTGTTTAGCGGAGCCTCGTCGGGCGGCACATGAAGAATGAATTCGCTCAGATACCACGGCCAAAGTGACTGTCTTGGGTCGGCGCCTCCCTCCTGGTCATTTCGATCTATTTTACGGTCCAGCCGATGCTTCTGGTCGGTGATTGGTGATTGCAGCCTGTACATTATTCTCTATTCGAGCAATATGTCAACTCAGAAACAACATAAACGTTTTCTTTAGGTAGAAAAATTGTTAGTGAAAAACACCTGCGCTTCTGTGGCTCAGGCGGTCATCGAGCGCCTGGGGCTCCTCCCGGGTCGCTCTCAAGAGGTACGGGGGATGAGGGGAGGGACCTGAATACCGGGAGGAGGGGAGGGAGTAGTAAGCGGTTCAGGCGTGTGTATGGCTGCTGCTCGATGCGTTTGTTTCGTATGTTTCTTTCCGTTTCGTCCCGTTACTAATCTGTAATTGATTGAGTGGTAATGCGAATGAAACTGAATTACTCTTTTGACATTAATGATGCGTTCGGTACAATGGAAAAGATGATAGGGAAAGATATATTCGATGAGCTCAGAGAAACCATTCTGCTCCCATAGCGTCTCGGAAGACGCCGGGAGTTGCGTCATGACAACAATCTGCCAGTCACCTTCTGAATATATCAGAGATTTTCTAATGGAAATCGTACTTTACTATTGGAAAGCTTTGAGATCGGCTTATGATATATTAAATGAAACCTTGCCCTCCCTGTTAGACTTGGAAGGTCACTGAGTAGACACGGTGAGACTAGCTGTGAAATACAGAGGTAAGCTGCTCTCTCTCTCTACAGGTCCCGCGGTATTTTTAAGTGGCACGCGCATCAGCCGACAAATCGGAACCATGTCGAATTTTCACCTTGAAGTCGACGCTTTGCCGTCGAGATATATATATACACGCTGTTTGCGGGTTCTGTATTGATGTTGAAAGGTTTTGTGGGGTTGCTGGCGGTCGGATGGGGTTGCTGGGAATGGAGAGGGGGGGAGAGTGGCCGTGTTAGATGGGGAAGAAAATGTAGGAAATATTTCTGGAATTTTGGCGCACACTTCTCTCTCTCTCTCTCTCTCTCTCTCTCTCTCTCTCTCTCTCCGATGCATATCTCAGAAGTGACAAGACAGAAAAATGGAAGAGAACGGATTATATATACTAGCCTATATTTTTTTAAATTTTAAAACCAGGACTGGAATATCAACTTTAAAACACCTCTACGGGGCATAACTTCAGCTTCAGAACCCTCAAACTTCACTCCTCCTCCTCCTCCTCCTCCTCCTCCTCGTCCTCCTCCTTCTTCCACCTTGTTGCCACCACCTTTATGTGACACGAC
>NC_087217.1:12394531-12442031 GCF_015104395.2 Macrobrachium nipponense
TAAATTTGGCACCGATATTCATTTTGGGAACAAATTGGCCCACCTGGTAATGGCGTCGGATCCGGTTTGCCTTATGGCTCCATGTTCTCGCTTTTGCTTTCCCTTTATGCCTTTTACTCGATTCCTGGCTCCATGTGGTACCTGCCCTGTTTTTATTAATTTAATTTTTTTTTTTTTGCCTCAATAAATATTTTTTCTTAGTTGAAGTTGGCCGTAGAATTCCTCTTAAGCAGCCCATATGCAATGCTTATCGGTACTAGTCGCTTACGTCGAACATTTGTCGGCTACCCTTCCACAAAATTTCGCTCTCTCATTGGATTGTGTGAATGTATGTGTGTATATATATGTATTTCTATAGCTATATATAAATATGGTTATATAATATAATTTATAGATACATAATGATATTATATATATATATATATATATATATATATTATATATGTACGTATAATTATACTATATACTATCTATATACATACATATACGTATATATATATATATATATATATATATATATATATATATATATATATATGTATATATATATTATGCATATATGTGTGAGTGTGTATTTGTGGGCGTGTGTATATAATATATCTGTGGACATATATTTGTATATATACGTATGTGTTTTTCTATGGAATTAGAGAAAAACTATCGATGGCAATAACTCACAGATTTTTTTGTCAACGAATGGTTTTTTCTCTCTCTCTCTTTTAGAAGATAGAAGAAATTGTTGACCACAGACTGTTGCGTCCTTCGGCAAATAAGGTTTCAGCTGAAGTGTTTTTGGGACAGTGGGACTTCGGTATGTCCTTCCAGTTGATCTTAAACTGACTCTCCCTCTCCTGCCTAACTGAACGTTACAGATTGCCTATATAATTGCCTTCACCTATGAGTCTACAGAGCAAGCAATATCTATACAATGACCATGGGACGAACTTTCGGAGGAATCTCTGCCTTGGTTGGCTGGGAGATCGACTGAATGACTGAATGACCTTCCTCCTTTTATTTACCATTAGAGTTTGCCTTTCATTTACATATAGAGTTTTTCCCTTCGCCATTTCTCAGAGAAGGCGTTTCTTTTAAAATTAGGAGGTAAGCAAGTTTTCTTAAGCGCCTGACTGTTTGAGCGTTTTATTTTTATATCATATTTTCTATAGCTCAGATGTTTGTTTATATTTTATTTGTTTTTACAATGATGACTTATATTTGGTCGGAAATTGGAGTTGGACGAGTTCTTGCGGCCTTCCTCAGAAGCCATTTGTATTAATACATTCGTCTGGTGTTATGTTTTTCTTTTCCCATCAAAGATAGGTCAATATATAAAATTATCCCCAGAAACGGAGGCCGGAGTGGTTTGCGGGATTGGTTGTTGGAGGGGGGGAGGGGGGGGGGCCTAATGCTACTAAGGGCCGTTACCTGAAAGATCCATTGTGCTTCTGTCGAGGCAGCCTCATCCAAAAACACTCGATGAAATCCAGAAGGTCATCACCCTGCAGGGGGGGTCCCTTTGGGGTGGGTTTGTGGGTGGGGGGGATTATTAAACTGACTGTATAGGTGACATAATAATAATGGTATTAATTAAAAGATGCTCATAGTAGCATGAGTCGTCAAATAGACAAACAAATCCACACCTATGTAAATGTACTTATATTGACATTTAAAACTTTAGGGATAGCTTTCGGGAAATCTGTTCGGTTCCCCTTTAAATATATGTAAATTTACATAACTGTAGATTTGTTTCTCCAATGGCAATAGTATTACTTTTACTATTAGTAATACTTATATAGACAATAATAATGATAGGGAATTTATCTGCGAGCGGTAGTGAAAAAGCCTCAGTCAGGAAGTGAGAACCACAAACCTCCTAGCAGCCAGGCTTATAAGAATTAACGAAGAGGACAGGTGAATCTCATTCCCATTTCCTTTCTTAGTAGATAATCAGGTGCAAGGTGTCGTGTCCTGGCTGGGGGGACATTGAGGTGCGGACTACCCAGCGATTGGGATATCGTCCTTCACCTGTGAATCTTTAGCGATTATCGCCGTGGTGTTTCCTGGGGTGCGAATCCCTCATCATTTGTCGCCATATTAGATTTGCTAAACATTAGAAAATTCTTAAATTCTTGATTGTCCGTTTGCGAGATTTTATTCGATATTTGAGAGAGAGAGAGAGATCCCGTTCTATTTAGAACATTTTAGCCGAACTCCTGAATGAGTATAGAATACCCAACTGTACTCAATGTCCTCATATATATATATATATATATATATATATATATATATATTATATATATATATATATATATATTTATATATATATATATATATATATATATATATATATATATATACTATATATTCTACAGAGTGCTGACAGCTTGCCAGGCAAGTTTTTGGCCGTCTGGCTTTTGCCATTGAAATGTGATCTTACGGTTTATAATTATGATAAAATAATTATGTTTATATATATATTTTTGTGTGTAACTACGATATTATACGAGTAATGAACTCCACGATTAGGCTGGCCTTACTGCAGTCCAGAGACCATAAATAATAATAATAATAATAATAATAATAATAATAATAATAATAATAATAATAATAATAATAATAATAATAATAGGGTGGCGCCGTGGAGGAGTGGGTTAGGTCGTCAATGGACTTAAGTCAAGTTAAGCAACATTGGGGCTGGTCAGTCGTTGAATGGGTGACCGATCTCCTCGGCGTTGATTCCTTGGGAAAGGATCTTTACCATAATTTCCTCAGTCTACTCAGCTGTAAATGAGTACCTATCCCTGACGGGGTAGGGTCCAGCTATGGGTTAAATAGCAAAACTCAGCAATGATGGAAAGAAATGAAGGAATAAACGACAACGACGTAAATGAAACCTCTGGCAACAGAGGAGCTTCGTCCGGCAACCAGGTATTCAACCCAATTGAAGGGGAAGACGGTCAGGTACTTGGAGGTCGTCATCCAACAACTGATCACCACAATAATAATAATAAATTCAAAGTCTAAAATGATAGGTAGCTTCTACAAATAATGCTATTGACTTCAATAGAAATAGCATAATAATAATAATAATAATAATACTTAGAAGAATATCCAGGGAACAGACAGAAAGACCCCATAGTTTTCAAAATCGAACACATGTAGTCAGAGTTCTCTGAATAATAATAATAATAATAATAATAATAATAATAATAATAATGTTTAAAAGTGTTCCTGGAGAACAGACGTAAATATCCCATATCGAACACGTGTAGCCCCAAGACTCCGGTTGTACGGGCAAGAACGTAGGAGGTCTTCAGAAAAAGTTTAAAATTCACTCTCGGTAGGATGATTCACTTTCCGTGGGGTCCTAGTGGACCGTGAATTCACGGTCAGGGCTTCGCCTAGACCCCTATTCTGTCGGCAGGGGTCTTCCTTTCTTTGGGGATGAAATAGAACCCTCTCTCTCTCTCTCTCTCTCTCTCTCTCTCTCTCTCTTATTCATTTATCCTGGCCCTCTTTTTACTCTCTCTTCTCCTCTCTCTCTCTCTCTCTTTTCTACAGGTTTCATTTTCTTCAGTCCTCTGTCTGCGATAACGCTCTCTCTTTCGGGTTTCATATTCTTCAGTACGCCTGCCTGCAATAATTTTTTATTCCATTTCGTTTTATCACAAAGGTTACTCAGTTCAAATCGTGTCTTGCTTGCTAATCAGAATAAAACCTTCGTGTTATTCTCTCTCTCTCTCTCTCTCTCTCTCTCTCTCTCTCTCTCTCTCTCTCTCTCTCTCTCTCTCTTCCCTACTGCTTTTAACCAAGGTCATGGCAGAATATGACAAGATCATTTACCCTCAGCAGTAATTCAACTTGCGTATGTGGTAATTGCCTTTATCGTCGTGTTCACCATATATCATTGACCCATTGGGGCATTGGGCATGATTAGTAATTCCGTAATACCTTTGTTATTTATCGGAATGTTATATAAGTAACGTATTGTTACTCATTCCACCACAGCGCATGCAGAGAAGCGATAAGGTTTAATTATGCCAATACAACGGACGCATTGTGCTAGCTAAATTGAGCCCATTTATAACTACAATGCGAGCATTGTAGTCATATGATTAAATCAGCTTTCCACTTCGTTAATTTACCCTTTTGTAATGTGCTGAGCCTGCAAAGTAGTTTCTAATTATTTTTAATTATAATTTTTTTTTTATTTTGGTTGATTGTATTTAACACTTAACTGCGGTTTCTTGTGACAATATCTTTATAAATTATATAGTATATATATATACACGTACACACACACACACGTATATTTAGCATGTAAACTTGAACGGTTATGTACACAGTCACATATTTCTATATGGATTTATACTTGAGATTGTATGAATAATGTATGTGACTAAAAAGATCCATGCAGATCGTGCATATCCAGTTGATGTGATGAGATACATATTATATATATATATATATATATATATATAATATATATATATATATATATATATATATATATATATATATATATATATATACATATATATAAATGCATATCTACATATATAACATAGCAAGTATTTTTGTGTATATTTCTATATGTTTAGAGACATGGGGATATTGCGTTTTGAAAGTGCATATATAAGTCTTTTCTGCATATTATTAATGAATTGTACAGACGCTAATAAGTATTACTTTAATGTTTCCATTGATATACCCTTCATTAGGTTGTCTAATCATTTACCAACTGATAACTTGTCATTTTTCTTTAATATATATTTATCCTTTAATATTCCAAATTACATTTAAGGATATGTTATGGTTTATTCGTTTTATATATTTAAGAAAGTACACTTTACTATTTTCTTGGTTATCCGCGTATAATTTATCATATCATACAGGACAGTTTATCTAAGTAAATAACTATAGGCTCCTTCACCTGCGCTTTAAAAATGCATCCATTTCTATGCTATACGTACCCACTTACATATTTTGAATAGAAACTTGGGTAAGTGAAACCGCATCTATAGTTTGTGTCAGCATTGCTGGCGATCCAACGTTTCTGCATCAGCGGGAGGTCCTGTCCCTTCCCGCGCGCGAGAGCCCACCAGGTATATAAACAAAGGTAGAAAATTATAATACGATAATTGATGGAAGGCATATTTGCGTTTGTCCTTCCTCTTCTTCTTCCCATTCTTTGGAAAGAATTTATGACCGCGGAAGGGTCTGGTTGGAGGAGGACGGGACAAATAAGCGTTTGTTTGTGTGAATAGAGAATGAGCGAGGTGGTGAGTCAGGTTGCGTACAAGATGAATAAAACATTCGCCTTGTCTTTGACAGAAAACTAATGAAAGATACGAGGAAAACGGATATGGGGATGTCACGCAGAGAATGGTAAGAAGATGGTTCATTGAAACTGTTGAGGTGAATGGTTTGTGTAGTAAATTTGGTCTAAGAAATGTGAAAATTAGAAGTATGTGGAACTGGTGAAAACGTCATCTTGGGTTACACAGATGACAGGATAGATCGGAGTATTTTTATTTATTTATTTTATTTTTTTACTTTTTTTGTTTCAAGATGGTTTGGTCATGATGGATAATGGAGGACGGCATATTGATGAAAAGTGTGTGAAGCTTGGAATGCTAGGAAAGAGGAGGAAAGGAAGAATTAGAAAGGAAAGGTCTTACTTGACACGCTGAAAAGCTAGCAGAGTAAGTACGAGATACATGTGATTAGCGTATTCTAATACCATTTTAGAGAGAATTACAGACGAGTCTAAATTTCAAAGGAAAATTTTGATCATATCAGTACCATCTCAGAAACTTATCAACCTGATCCTTTTATTTCAAAAGAAATATAGAAATATGTAAAAAGTACAGATTTTAAAGAGGTAGTTAAATATGATCTAAAGGACAATTAAATTATACGATTGTTATTTTTCCCATATGAAATAATACAGATGAGGCAGCTGTTTTGCGGAAACAAGATTTATGAAGAAATCTCTGCTATAAATAGTTCTGCTTGCCCACATGTGTCAGTGGTCTTTTTAACTTTTTTGTATGCTCGTGTGCACTGTGCTATCAGCACATAATTATGTGATGCAGCTTTCTTCTGGTATGTGCCAGTCCTTTACGAAATATTTTAATTGAGGAAACAAGTCTGGACCGTATCCTCTGTTTCATATCCCCTTGTGGTTTTTTGCTTTTAAATTTCGCATGTTTGAGCAATTTAGTATATTTATACGTATATATATGTGTATATATATGTATATGTGTGTATGTGTTTATTGATATATATACACGTGTATACACACATACAGATGTATATGTGTGTGCATGTATGGATAAAGTCCAAAAAACCCGAAAACTTTTGAAATGAGGAAAGGATAGAACAGTAAAAACAAATGAATTAACAAACAAATAAATCTCAAGATACAAAAAACGTCAGTACAACTCAGATAGACGAGAGAGAGAGAGAGAGAGAGAGAGAGAGAGAGAGAGAGAGAGAGAGAGAGAGATTATATCTTACAAGTTTGTGTTGTTAATGATGTATTGACCTCACATGACCCGTCAGTGTCAGTGACAGGTCATGTTAAGGTTGAAAAATTATACTATGGAAGAATTCTTTGCTTATTCTAGTTCTATTTAACCGTATGAAAAGTTTCTTCTACTTATTATTATTATGTTTTATTATTATTATTATTATTTTTATTTTATATTATTATTATTATTATTATTATTTACACTAACACACTGTGTGGATTTCTTCCTCATTTTGTTTTAGTGACTCATGCTCTTATGAATTTTTTATTTTTTAATTAATTATTTTATTATTTTATTGTTTTATTAATTATTATTTATTATTATTATTATTATTATTAATTTATTATTATTAGTTAATTATTTACCTATGTGTGGATCATCGTTTAGTGACCATGCATCATGAGATTTGTAATAATTATTATTATTATTTTATTATTATTATTTTTTTTTTTTTTTTTTTTTTTTTTTTTTTTTTGGCTCTATCACAGTCCTTCAATTCGACTGGGTAGTATTTTATAGTGTGGGGTTCCGGGTTGCATCCTGCCTCCTTAGGAGTCCATCACTCTTCTTACTATGTGTGCCGTTTCTATGATCACACTCTTCTGCATGAGTCCTGGAGCTACTTCACCTCTAGTTTTTCTAGATTCCTTTTCAGGGATCTTGGATCGTGCCTAGTGCTCCTACGATTATGGGTACGATTTCCACTGGCATATCCCATATCCTTCTTATTTCTATTTTCAGATCTTGATACTTATTCCTATCCCTCTCTTTCTCTTCAACTCTGGTGTCCCATGGTATTGCGACATCAATGAGTGATACTTTCTTCTTGACCTTGTCAATCAAATTATTATTATTATTATTATTATTATTATTATTATTATTATTATGATTATTATTATTATTAATACTATTTTCGTAATTAATCTCGAGTGAACGATTTTATGTAGACTATCTATGACTCATATTTCTGAATCATGGCGCCATATAAAGTTGTCCACTTGAAATTAATAACGACCTGAGAAATCTTCCTTAATACGATCTCCCAACCGTAACATGACCTGTCACTGATTCAGACAGTTCATGTGAGGTCGATATACCACAGTCGTGAAACATTTGGAAGCTACCATGTGACCCTTTCACCTGAGAGAGAGAGAGAGAGAGAGAGAGAGAGAGAGAGAAGAGAGAGAGAGAGCACCTTGATTACAGCTGACAGAATCAAACGAGTTATTAGGTTAAAGGCTGAAATTAAGATGTATAAAATAGTATTTAGAAATACACCGGAGATGACGAAATAAAAGAATTTTAAATGTGTTGAAAACAGAAACAGACAAGGAAAAAGGGCAATAAGAAAGTAATTAATACGTTGGAAACAGGAAACAGAAAGGAAGCGAAAATCAGTTTAGAAAGGGGGAAAATTAGGTTAGAGAGAGAGAGAGAGACAGACAGACAGACAGAGAGAGAGACACACAGAGAGATGATAGCCGATTGCCATTAGATAACGTAGTTCGTGTAAATATGGATCATACCGCAATAAGAAAAATAATTTAAATAACCGAATAACGCATCAAAGAAAACTGTGATAACAGCAGGAAGAAAACGAATAACCCAGAAGGATACAATAACCGGAGGCTGAAGGCCGGCCTCGCGGCCACGAGACATCTCTCTCGGAAATTCCCCAGTTGGCAACTCGAGGGCATCGCCGTTGTCAACTACGGAATAACACACGTGCCTGAGTTGAGTATCCATAACTTGTATCTGAAGTACTGATGGTCTATTTAGGTAACATTCCCGCACGAGTAAATGATAAGCCTTCGGTGAAATAATTGCGGAGGAAAACAAATGCCCAAACAGGAAGAAAGCTGGGCAAATGCGGCACAGGTCAACATCCAATCCTTCCACCACAACACGGGATCACCGAAGAGCGTCTCTCACTCTCTCTACTCACTTAGAGTATTCTACCTTGAAGTTCCTCAGTTTACCCGCAGTGGCCATTGTAGAAGGTGTGTCTTGTGCTCCCCAATCTCGTCACGGCTTTCGCACCTGCTACAAACTTTCTTGTTTATGGACTTGGGAACTACAGGTGATCACGGCTGGGTTGTTTTCGTGCTGCCAAGACGTTACGGCCTGTGACGCCCGGCGAACAACGTACCAGCAACACGTGACTGAAGATGACATGACACAGGTGTTAGTGTTTTGGGACCCGAGTGGACATCTCGAGTCAAGATCCGAGAGGTTTTGATGACCGTCTTTTCCGAAGTTTATGTGCGTCGGGTTTCTAGACCTAGCCATTGATTAACCTTCAGAAAGGATAATAAGAAAGTGTTGTTATAGTGTGTCGTACTGTAGATTTGGACCTTGCAAGAAACTAGGCCTAAACTGGAGTTTGCAACTTAAAGGATAATAAAAAAATAAAAACTAAAAAAAGAAGGTATCCTACTGACGAAGGGGACACGTACCCCCTGACCGTGCAGGATTTTAAAAGGATTTGTGAGATATCACCTTTTCTTCCACTTGCTGGGGAGCAGCTGGTAAGTACGGCATTTAAATCTCGAGAAGTCGTTGTGTCAGTGATGCAACGGATTTTATTGCCAGTGTCCTGTTTGTTTGTTCCGCTTGTTTATGCTTTGCAGACTGGACCTGATTGGTGATTATGTTCATGGTTCTTGGTTTTCAACAAGGTTTAACGACGTCTTATTTTCTTCTTCTAATGGAAATAAATGCCGGCTAAAGTTAACCAACTGTGATTAACCTATTTAAGCAACATGGAACATTATACGTTTTTTTACGCTTCCATGTCAGTAACCCGTATGATTAAATCGTGTGGTTAGTATCAACGATGCTATTATTATTACCCAGTTTTCGGTATATCTTCCTTGTTGCTAAATGAAACCCGGACAAGGGATCAGGACGGAGTAGAAGCTGGGTCAATAATTCGAGTAATTCGGTACAGGTGACGTGGAACATGACGAGAAATGAATTCAGTTTAATTAGCTGAGAAGGAACAATTATGCATCACCGTACCATTGCAGGCATACGTGCAATTAGTCATGTTGAGCTGTTGGTTTACTTGCGTTGGCTAATCTCTCTCTCTCTCTCTCTCTCTCTCTCTCTCTCTCTCTCTCTCCACAAGGGATATTTTGGATGCTGTATTTCTGGGCCCTAGATGTGTTAAGGTGTTTATGGCATTGAAACAGATGCCTTTTATGGTGAATTTATTTTTTTATTACCTAATTTACGACTCATTGAATCTGTTGGTAGTACTACTACTTACGTTTCTAAAGACAATACTTTGTTTAAGGCAGTAGTTTCATAAAACAATTATAATTTAGCACATTAAAAATGTCCTATCCTTGTTAGGCCATGTATAAAATATGTCTCTGCGAAACTTTATATAATATTAATCACGTAGAAAATGGTCGAATAGAGAAATTAAAACTACTTAATCAATAAAGCTGGGCACCGGGAAAGCGTTCTCCCGTAACAACCCCCCCCCCCCACCCCTCAACATCTTCATCCTACATTACCCTTTCAAGCAGAAAAGACAGTAAGGGAGACTAGTACTTGGCAAATACGATGTTGCTGTTATCGGGGTGTACAAGAAAAAATGTAAATTAATGAAAACGTTTATTGATTTAAAAGATCATGTTGTTACAACAACTATACTACGTAGAATACTGGGATCTTTTAGAGTTGTTATGGATGTTTGCTATTTTGTCAATACTTGGTGTTTGTACCCCTCCCACCGGTGGCACGAATAGGTTGATGATTTAAGAACAGTTGTTAGTAGTAGCAGTTAATGTAATACCATTATACGTAGGCTTATCGTAGTTGTAAATCTATAGATCAGACACGTAGGCTTACGGGAGTAACAGCATAGTAATTACCACATAACAAATGGGCCAACCCTCTCCTTGACTGCGTTATGTAGACCCACTAACCCTTAGTCCTTGTGGCATTTGCAGTTGGTATTCTCTGCCCCAACAGATTATGGATAAGGGAAAAGTATGTGAGGTGGCACCATGTTCAGACGACGTCACTTTCACACCCCGTAGCGCTGCAGGGATTCTGAACAAGACGTTTTGGTAGTCTTGCCTCTTCATACTCCCGCTCCTTCCCCCTCCTCTCCAGACCCTTCCTCCACCTTGCCCTGTGCGTTTTTGGACTCCTTTGCCTTCCACTGCCAGCTGTTTTTGACGTTTAGTTTGCTGGCAGAAGGAAACTTGCTCGGGTTTAGCCGGCCTTCGTATGTTTTTCTTGTTGCTGCTTTTTATTAAATCCAGTACTTGCTCCAACCTACTACTGCCTTTTTTTTTTCCCTTAAACCGTGTTCTTGCTTCAGACCCTACTACTGCTACTTTAGACTGAGTGGTCTGGATAAATTAAGTATCAATAATGATAACCACTACTGTTACAGCTGCTGTTTTATTATATAACCAGTGCTCATACTAACACGCTATTTATCCTGTCGAAGTCATAAAGATAGTTTTGAACTGCAGTACTACCATTACTGCTGGTCGCTACTGCTGTGAAAAATTTCTTTGCCAGATATTTTGTCTAAACCATCGACTGCCAACCGTTCCTTCTTGCCGTATATGTGACAGGAGAACAAAGTTAGAATCGCTAAAGAGAAAAGACATTAATATTTGAAGAATAGCACAGTAGCTGCTGTCTGCATACTTATATACTACTTCGCCCCCCCCCCCCTACACATACACACACACGCACAGAGCAAGGTCACTGAAAAAGGCTTTGAACAAAGATTAGAAAGGAATAAAGTATCGGATCTATGTCCTTCAAGGATTGTGGGAAGGATTTCAGTTATGCTGTGCCATAAGTGCTTAAGATGGTGTTTACGCAGACGTTCAAGGAATCCTAGATTAGTTCTGTCGACGTTAGAACAAAAATGTGTGGGAATTTTCTTTTTAATTATGCCACGTAGGCCTAATATATTTTTTAAAAGTTGTAGACGCATTAAAATGCTTGACTATCTTGGTAGGAGACAGATAAGTTAATGTAAAGTTAGTGCGTATGAATTATAGTAGTAGTACTAGTATAGACGGATAGATTTATATTTGTGCAGATTTATTATTGTTATTACTACTATTATTATTAAAACAACAAGCTTCCACGGACTAGAATGACCATATATGAAAAAGAGAAAATGGAAATATGGAATAAATGAATAACAATAGCATTACCTGTAGAGAAATACACGCAGACTTGAGCTCTCAAGCGGGGGGAGGGGGGGGGGTTGTTTGGGGGGAAGTTGTATGCTGGTGTATCATAAACCACTTTTCATTCCTTCTCGGTTGATGGGCAATTAGACAGTTTTTGACACAAGTTCGTTTCTTGTAGCTTTGCGTGGTCGTTTTCGCTGTCTGTCTCTCGTTTCTTTGTTCTCTCTCTCTCTCTCTCTCTCTCTCTCTCTCTCTCTCTCTCTCTCTCTCTCTCTATATATATATATATATATATATGTATATATATATATATATTATATAATATTTATAATATATACACATATATAGTATACTATGTATATACCAAACCATAATGTTATATTTAATTTATTATTGTTTTTCCTAGACGGTTTTCACTCCTTTCTTCAGTATGTGGTCAATATACAACAGGTTATAGTTATTTTTATAAAATTGTGTTTAATAGTTACAGTAACGGGAGCGGTAATTATCACTTTGTTTTGCCATTGGTAGTAGTGTAATGATTAAAATCATTACTGTTATTAATAGTAACAAAAATGACTATCGTTATTCTGTAGTACTAGTGGTTGACATCATTACTATTATTGGTGGTAACGAAAGTGATATCGGTACTTTGTAGTACTAATGGTTGACGAAAGTAACTTTCATCACTTTGTAGTACTAGTGGTTGACATCATTGCTGTTATTACTATTAGTAACGAAAGTGAATATCCTTACTTTGCAGTACTAGCGGTTGACGTCATTACTATTATTATGAGTAACGAAGTAACTGAGGTCGCTTTTGAGTTCTACATTCCTCCGAAGAGCCATTCGTCTTCTGGTCAGGCTGTCCAACACGTCCTCATACACGTTACGCCTTCCCGCACAAGGTGATCAAGAAGAAGAAGCTCTGGGGTTATTATTCGTCATTATCATGTCAGCCGGAGTGCGTGAAGACTGAGTAACATATCCGTAGGTTTTGTGGTCCAGCCATGGGAGTTTTTTTTTTCTTTTTTTTTCATAATTTCCGGATGGTAAAAGGTTTTTTTCCCTTGCTATCCCGACGAAAATAGTTTTAGATACGTTTATCTCTCTCTCTCTCTCTCTCTCGTTCGTGTTAAATTGTCAAACTGCAGAAGCTTTCGACAGCCACCTGGAAGATGATGTATTAAAGAGGTTCCAGTCTTTTTTGCTGTCTTTTTGTATGCAAATTGCTTCTCTAGTGGCCACCTTTCCGAAGGCTGCCCTGATTAATCTCGGATAATGGAATATGGCGTCACTCTGATTACCAGGAGATGGGTGTAGAAGAATTTTTTTTTTTTTGACAGATGACTGAACATTTATGCGGTACTGTACATTACTTATCACTAGTGCCGTATGTTGTTTTTCCAGGTTGTGTGTGTGTGTGTGTGGGGGGAGAGAGAGAGAGAGAGAGAGAGAGAGAGAGAGAGAGAGAGAGAGAGAATGCACTTATATAAATACGGTTTTACATACCGCCAGTGCCATTCAGTAGTATTTGATGTGGACGCACACGTACATGTACATATATATATATATAATATATATATATATATATATATATATATATATATAGAGAGAGAGAGAGAGAGAGAGAGAGAGAGAGAGAGAGAGAGAGGGGTGGGGGGGTAGTGGCATATGAAGCACGTACCCGTGATGCAGTTACAAAATTTATTATCACAAATAACATTTTGGAAACGATCAAATTACAGAAGCGTGTTTAGCTCAGTATTGTCGATGGCATATTGTCTTCGATAACCTTTTACTGCCCAATGTTTTCTTGCCAAGACTGATGACGTGGGCATCTTTTTGTTTCGGCAGAGAAAAAGAGTTGAGGAGAGGCTCACAGGATGCAGTAGAAGTGTAGAACCTTGGTAGAACGCCTTGTAACATGAGGCATATTATGGGTAGTAAAATGAAATAAAATGTCTTGGATATTTCCAATGCTCAGTTGTTTGTATATCTTTGTTTTAATGTTTCTTTGAATGTTCAACGATTGATTTTTGTGTTTGCCATGTTAATGTCTTGTGTTGGGTGCTGCTGTTACAACAACAACAACAACAGCAATAAAATAACGAAAGAAGTATTGCAAGCTACGACTTTCCTTCTTCGACGCCTTCAGGTGGGCTAAACTTAGATAGGGCGAGCCCCCTCCTATTTTTTTCTTCTCTTCAACACCTTGTGCAAAAGTCACTGAACTGTGGGTACATGGATGGCTATGATTAAGGACGATTGAAGAAAAAAGATAAAAGGAAAAAAAGCAAGAAGGCACTCGCCCCCCCCCCTTTTTTTTTTAACCGGTCGGAGAAGATGCAAGCGATGATAGATCTTCAACAGCATCGCTCGGGTCATGCTGATGTGGGCAGAATCGAGTGTGAGGTGAATTAAGCGAATTAGCACGAGGTCAGCTCAGGGCAAGTGAAAGAGAAATAGAGATAAAGGGGAGTTGACGGTTTTGGCGATGAAGGAGAGAGTTACGTTGAGTTTTTTTTTTTTTTTTCTGGTCAGACTTTGTACCACGAGCATTCTGGGACGCCATATTTCACATAATATCCGATATCCTTCCCCCCATCTAGGGTTTCCTATCTTATTTTCGTATTCATTCGCCTCCGTAATGAAAAACAAGATGATGTCGGGAGATACGGACGGGGAGACCAGACGTCCCATGATTGTTTTTGACGTTGAGGTAATAAGGCGGTTTTTTTTTTTTCTTTAATTCCCGCCAGACGCTCTACCTGCACCAGGAACGCTTTGTGCAAGGGTCACTCGACTAAAATGGTTCATGCCTTGCCTTAAGGGCGCGCTCTCTCTCTCTCTCTCTCTCTCTCTCTCTCTCTCTCTCTCTCTCCTCTCTCTCTCTCATATCTAAGTATCATAGAGTAACTAGATGAACCATGTTGTGATGCTATTGCTCATTCCAACGGTCCTAATTCAGTTATTTTAACTCTTGTCTGCCACTTCATATCCAGTCTCCAAGTCTGACTGATATCATTGCTTTTAATAACCATAACCAGAACTAATAACAATAGGATCTACACTAAAAATAGCTTCGAAGAGGTTACACCCCATCTCCGGAGCGGTGGAACATTCTACAGACAATTCATCGTAGATTCGTAGGAAGAGCAGTCTGAGCAGAATCAACCTTGGATGTGATTTGTGCAGAGGGACCCTAAGTGGATCCGCCCTTGTCCGAAGTGCCTCCTCCGCCTGTTGCCTGCTAGACTGTAGTACGTCCGTCGACCCATCCGCCCTTCTCGCTTTTTCTTCTCCCATCTGCCCGTTCCGAACTTCTCGTTCTTCTTCGGTACCGAGCAGGAGACCGAGGTTCTTGAAACCGCCAGACACCACTTGGACGCGCCTATCGTAACTTTATCGGGAGTTCAGGGTGCCCCTCGTTCTTCTCGATTAAAGCGTTCTACACATTCAAGGAGAACGGTTCCTGATTCGTTGAAAACCCTTTTCGAAAGAGACTTCTACAAAGGGCGTGTGGGTGGGCGGGAGGAGAGTGAATAACGGTTGCAGAATTGTTAGGCCTATAGCTGAGTTCGCCACTGCCTTTGTGCTATACTAACATGTTCACTGTAGAGAGTCATACACTAAAAAAAATACAAGTACTTCCCTTTTGAATTAAAACTAATGTATAGAACAGAGAGTGCTGAGGGCTGCTGAATTGATAGGCATATAGCTTGAGTTTTCCACGGCTTTTGTAGAAAGCGATACACTGAAATTTGCGAGTACTTCCCTTTTGAATGACGACTAATTTATAAGAGCTGAGAGTCTATAGTAAGAAGGAAATCTCAGCCTTGATGGCCCAAGAGATCCATCCTCTTCCTCCTCTTGTGAAAACTGTCCTCCCCACCTCCCGCCCATCCCTTAGCTCCTCACCCCCTACTTCCCGACCTTCCCAGCACTTCAGCTGTAGTTCTGTAAAAGACCACAGCTGTCCGAAGAGGGTTTGCATCCTACCTTTTCACGTCTCGGGCTATTAATGGGCCGTAGTTCGTAAACACCAGTGCAGCTACGCGTCTTATCGTGGTGTGTGCCCTTAAATATCTGTTTTGATAACATATTATGTCCTTTAGATTTTTTTTTTTTTTTTTTTTTACCGTATGCCATTATTCGAGTAGAGTTGCTATAATTATGAGCCATTGTTATTGAATGTATGTATAACTGCTAACCACCATTGCCTTGGTAATTATGATTCGCGTTGCTGTCTTTTTTTTTTTTAATATTCGTTTAGTGACTTGCAGTTATTTTTGTTGACTTTTTCCTTCTTTGTTCCGTGGAAGCATTTGCTTAATAATAATGAGCATTTAGGCTCTCATATGAATGTTCTTCCCTTATTGTGTTGTTATATTATTACGCATATACTTTTTATCACATAATAATAAAAATAATAATAATAATAATAATAATAATATTAATCAAAAGAAAACTCATAATCACATGAGTCAATAAAAGGGAAAAGTAAATCCACAATAGCATATCTGTTTGATTTTGTTATTTAAATAAAAAAATCAAACAGACTTACTGTTGCGGATTTACTTTTCCAATAATAATAATAATAATAATTCATAATAATAATGGAGAAAGAAATCCACAGTTACGGACTGTATGCACACACACGCACACACACACACACACACAGATATATATATATATATATATATATATATATATTATATAGATATATATATATATATATATATATATTATATATATATATATATATATCTGTACAGAAAGCTTTCGGGTATCTGTTCGATTCCCGTTTTCAGTCTGTTCAGATTTTAATTGAAATATATGTACATAACATATACATAACTGTGGATTCGTTTTTCCATTTTAAGACTTATCATCATCATCATCATCATCATCATCATCATCTCATAAGAATTACTTAGCTTTATCAAGCATGGGCTACCTGGTCACGCTCCTTAGAAATTTCCGTTGGCGACTTCTGTTTCCAAGAGAGTAATTCCGACGGTGCCTGTTGAATCCCACGGGCATTTGAATTTCCATCAAGTGGCAAAGCGGGTACTTAGCGCAGAAGGAGGAGACGGAGCAGGGAGGAGAAGGGAAGAAAATAAGGAAGAGAGGAGGAGAAAGAAGAAAATGAGATGGATTAAGTGGAGATGGGAGATATGAATGAAAGCAAAGTGCCTGCTTAAAACACAAAGACGATGATCAGTTTATTGCGAGGGAGGAGGAGGAGGAGGAGGAGGGAAACGTCGAGAAGAGGAACGGGGACATAGAGAAGTAGGTAGAGGAAGGAAGAACAGGAAGAAGAAAAATGTAAGGGAAATACGAACGTAAAGTTAGAATCATACCTTTTTGTCACGGAAAAAGAAAGAAAGAAGAAAAAAGAGTATGAGAAGGGAGAAAATCAGAAAAATGATAATGGAAAAGCAGATTTCAACTAATGAGGCATGAAATAGGAACGACGAGAGGACTAAGAAATAGATTGAGGGACACATGAAAAGAGGAGGAAGACCAAGAGGAATCGAAGAATGCAGAATAGTAGTGGAAGATTTATTATTAGTATAATAAAAACGATTAGGTTTTGGAGTAAAAAATATAACAAGGCGTGATCCGTCATGCAGCTTACTCCCAGAATAGGCGAAAAGAGTAAAACCTAGAGGAGGAAATTATGCGGATTTTGAAAAATATGTAAAAGACGAAGAAGATATAAGAGGACTACGATTAACCTGGGATTGGGAATGAGCTCGCTTTCGCGCATGCGCGCGCGCACGTGTGGGTTTGTGCGTGCGTGCGTGCATGCGCGTGCCTTGCCGGTGATTTATAAAGGAGGTTCCCTTCAAGGCCCGGTAGTTTTAAAAGTACGATGCAGAATTTGATGAACACTTAATTATATGATACCATCTCTAATTGAATGTTAACTGCTTGCATCTACGCGATGGGCGTTGCCGTTTATTGGAGAGAAATGTAAATATTATTATCTAATGAAGGCTATTTTGAATGCATCGTCGTTTAGGTAGTTTATTAGACGTTTACGGATAATGTATATATGTATGTATATATATATATATATATATATATATATAAATATATATATATACAAACATTATATATACATAATAGTACATACGTGTTTGTTTATACACGTACACATACATTTATATACACTACAATCTTAGAGGAGTATATGCTATATGATACAGTGTTTATACATACACTATATATATATTTATAAGTATATATATATATATATATATATATATATATATATATATATATATATAACAACCCCTTTGCGTTTTTAGCAATTATTCTTGGGATGAGGTTGCTAGCCTCACCATTTTTCCTAGCCTAGTTACTACTGTCCACGCCTGACAACCTACTAAGTGACTAAATCCACTGCTTAAGCCGACATAGGCTCAGATGGATTTAACGGAGCCTGCCTCAATCCTTCCACCTCTCCTGGGGATCGAACCTAGGTCTCTCGCATGTGAGGGCAGTGTCATGGCCATTCGACTACGATGTCCTATCACAAGAGAATGTACTGAATATCGGTGACATCGAAACGTTTTGACGACACTTCATGATAAGTCTGCTATTTGATGGTTTTAAAATTATCCCTACCTGGAAAAGTGTTAGGAAAGAAGGCCATGTACCTAATATTTGCGAAGAAACGTCGTGGTTAAGTTAGGTTCCATGTTTTTCTGTCAAAAATATACTGTTAACTGTTTCCTCAGTAGGGTGACGATTACCTTGTAGAGGCGGTGGCCATGGTAGAGCCCCCTAGGATTTGATGGCTTGAATTTTGATGCGGTAGTGAACACTCGTCTGGGGATGTTTTTCTTTTTACCTCTTCTTTGTTCCTCTCTCTATCCTCCCTAGCTGTTCTTGACCCCAGCAGTTGACCAACCAATTAATGCCAGTACCCAATTCGTTGTTTGGCAGTTTCATCTGGCAACACTGCCGAGAATCAGAAAATTAACACATTCAGGTGCACCCAATCTCGGGAAAACTCGCAGCTCTCTCTCTCTCTCTCTCTCTCTCTCTCTCTCTCTCTCTCTCTCTTTCTATATATATATGACTTATATATATGTTATATATATATATATATAGATATATATATATATATATATATTATATATACTATAATATATATATTATATATATACATACATATACATACATACATACATACATACTATATATATATATATAGATAGATATATGTTATCTATATTATATATAATTATAATATTATATAATATATAATTCATATATATATATATATATATATATATATATCGTGTATATATAGTAGTACATTACATACAATTACATACAGACTACATCATACATACAACATACATACATACATACAACATACACTACATACATACTACACACACACACACACACACACAGATATATATATATATTATATACATATAATATATATATTATCTGTGTGTGTGTGTGGTGCGCGTGTCCTGTATGTATATACGTATATTTGTGTGCGTAGGTACACAGTGTTTGCATGTGCATATACATAATGCTATAGTATTCTTTATGAAAACATGAAAATTTCACCCACCTTGCGTACAGTATTTTCAGAGTTAATACTCCTACTTTTTATAGTTTTATCTTTTTTTATAAGTCAAGAAAAGCTGGTTAGTGTCGGTTTTCTCTTTTTTCAAGCAAGGGCTTTTATTACTCCGGAAGATTGTCTTACGTACGTTGGTGTCCTCCTGGTTTTGTTCTTGTAGTGCTTTTGTTTGCTTGAGTGCTTTTGCGTGGGAATTCTGTTAGTTTTTGCTTTTGTTTTTCGTTCATTTATTTTTGTGTCATGCAGTCACATTTGTAGATAAACAAATACAATTTTATAGTTAAGAGTAGATATATTTACTTCTTAAGTTGAAATGTAATTCTTTATTAATTAATAATTACGGCTCACAATAGACATTTCATGTGCATCGATTGTGAAGTTTTACGAACAAATATATGTTTGCTTGCATTTGCTCCCGGATAATGTATTTTTTGTTACTTATTCATTTGCTGCTTAAATGCACTGTAGGAATGCGGAAGGTTACATTCAGCAGTGTCTCGCATTTCTCGTTACTGACGTTGTTTTCGAAGTTGTTTTGACTTTTGTTGTTGTCGTTATTGCCTTTGTGGTTCTTCATTTTTGGATAGAATTTTGACCTGAAGAAATTTCGGATAGAGTAGGAACACGACATTTGGATTATTGTATGTAAAATCATTATTGCAATATGTTAATATTAAGACCATAGTAAGATAATTGTACACTTACCCAAATAAAATTGTGGATAAACCAAACTCGACATTACTCTTACTAATACTTAACTTTCTAAACTATTTCCTACCATGGTTAGCTACCTAACTGCCCTCACTCTTCTTTCACCCATCTTACCTGTCAACTAAAATAAATAAATAAATAAATAAAATTAAATAAAATCCACCGACCAAAAGGGAAGGTAGTTAGTATGTAATTATGATAATCTGCATGTCTTTATATATTCTTAACTATCCAAAAAAATCTTTCTTTTTAAGTTATTGGATGGATCATAATGACATACTATATGGAATGGTTGATCGAATTTTGAGACAGCTCTGAATGTAGATCCAGGTAATTTTCACTTCCGTTAAGTGTTGTGGCTAAATGATCCTTTTGGGTCAATTTCTTCATAAAACTTCAGATCTTGAAGGAAGCATTCAAGATTTCTTGTGGATCTGGACACATAATCCAGTCTGGTAAGTGTTTTGGTGGAAGTATGCACTCAAAATTTTGAGTATTCTCTAGGTTTTTATTTTCTTTTCTTTTTTTGCTGAAAAATGATAAAAAAATTGAAAATGAAGGAAAGAAGAAAGGAGGAAGCTTTCGTTCTGTAAAGGAAGAAAGCTTATAATCCGGAAAAAAACCGAAGCAGTATGAGAATTCCAGAGCTGAATACCAGTTTGCTTACTCTGGCGATACAGTGTAATGGTTGATACCTCTTTAGTATTTAAGGCCTTACCCATAAAGGGAGCAGGCATACAAGTCAGGAAGAACGGAAGCATAAAAAGAATTCCAATGCTGAATACCAGTTTGCTAACTTTGACTTTATCGTTGTTATGTTTTTATTATTATTTCTGACCCGTAGGGGTTAGTGCCGTCAGTGGACCTCATGCGGTGCACTGTAGGCATTACTTAAGGTTCTTTGCAGCATGACTTCGGACCCTAGCTGCAACCGCTTTCGTTCCTTTTACTGTACCTCCTTTCATATTCTCTTTCTTCATCTTACTTCCCACCCTCTTTTAACAATTTTTTCATAGTGCAACTGTGAGATTTTTCTCCTCTTACACCTTCCAGACCTGTTAGTGTCAATTTCCATTTCAGCGCTGAATGACCTCGTAGGTCCTAGTGCTTGCCTTTTGGCCTAAACTCTATATTCAATTCAATTCAACGAACCTCCATATCCCAAGGAGAGAGAGAGAGAGAGAGAACACGACCCTTGTACCACCTGCAGGCCACTGCAGACTGACAGACAGACAGACAGACGGGCTGACCTCACGTATCCCGGCGTCCCCCCTTCTCAAGTGTCTTTGTTTACAAACATCCGAAGGGTTGGATGCTTTGCTTGGGCGGCGTCGAGGCTGCGTAACCAAGCAGTTTTTGGTTTGGGGGGGAAGGGGGAGTGGAGGCGGGGGGAAGTTTGTCTCGGTCTTGGCAACCATGTTGATGTCTTTTGCCTTGTTAACGATTTATTTGCTGTTGTTATTGTTGTTTATTAAATCGTTTTTTTTTTTTTTTTGTTTTTTTTTTTCTTTTTTTTTGTTCTTAGTGGCAGTTGTTAAAAGCTTTTTTTTCTTTGTGGCAGTTATTAAATCGTTTTGTTGTTGTTTATGGCAGTTATTAAATAGTTTTTTTTTCTTTATGGCAGTTATTGAATAGTTTTGTTGTTGTTTATGGGAGTTATTAAATCGTTTTGTTGTTGCTTATGGTAGTTATTAAATCGTTTTGTTGTTGTTTATGGGTAGTTATTAAAATCGTTTTGTGTTGTTTATAGGTTACGTTATTAAATCGTTTTTTTCTTTATGGCAGTTTTTAAATCGTTTTTGTTGTTCTTTATGGCAGTTATTAAGTAATTTTGTTGTTGTTTATGGCAGTTATTGAACCGTCGTTGTTGTTGTTTATGGCAGTTATTAAATCGTTTTGTTGTTCTTTATGGCAGTTATTGAATCGTGCAGTTATTAAATCGTTTTGTTGTTGTTTATGGCAGTTATTAAACCGTTGTTGTTGTTGTTGTTGTTTATGGCAGTTATTAAATCGTTTTGTTGTTGTTTATGGCAGTTATGAATCTTTTTTGTTGTTCTTTATGGCAGTTATTAAATCGCTGTTGTTGTTGTTTATGGAAATTATTAAATCGTTGTTGTTGTTGAATCTATATATAAACATGGGGGGAAAACCCTCATGTATTTCATAAGGTAAGCGTGGACACGAAACGGAAGGCAGACCCATAACTCCATAATGTATTATGTCTTACATTATCATAGAGCTTTCGGGAATCTTTACGATTTCCCCTTTCAATCTCTTTAGAAATGAATCCCAGCAGAGAGCTATCGGGAATCCGTTCGATTTCTTTTTTTCAAGAGGAATCGAGCAGATTCCAGAAAGCTGTGTATAGATTTATTTTTATAGAAATTGAAAGTGGGAATCGGACAGATTCCCGGTATTTTTAAAGAGATTGAAAATGGGAATCTAACAGATTCCCGAAATCTCTGTATAGATGTAGTAATTTTAAAGAGATTGAAAGTGGAAATCGAACAGATTCCCGAAATCTCTCTGTATAGATGTAATATTTTTAAAGCGATTGAAAATGGGATTCTAGCAGATTCCTGAGAGCTCTCTGTTCAGATTTATTTTTAAATTTTTGAAATACATTTGCACATATACATGACGGTGGATCTGTTTCTACATTTCAATACTCATATTACTATGAGTATTTTTTTTATATTTTAATATTATTTGCATTCTTATTGCGACGATTATCATCATAAATATCACGAATAATCAGAAGTACAAATAACTATTATTTACGTTCATATTACGTATTTAGGTAATTGTCACTATAGTAGATTCACGCCAACCGTGCATCTGATGTCTAGGCAATTCCCGCACGACGCTCCTGATTGGCTGTTGATAAGCCACTCACGGGGCTGGAAACTCAGTCACTCGAGAGAGTTCACATAGGCGGGATGTATGCTCCACCTCTCCTGAGGGATACGCCTTTCAAAAGTATCCATCAGGAGAGGTGAAACATACATCCTGCCTATGTGAACTCTCGAGAGAGACTGAGAGTTTCCAGCCCTGTGATTGGCTTATCAACAGCCAATCAGGAGTGTCGTGCGGGACTTGCCTAGACATCAGATGCACGGTTGATGTGAATCTACTATAATAGTAAACCAGCAGTCACTGTGAAACATATCCAATTATCAAAAACAGAGTCTTGCCATTATGTATTATAACGACTCTGCCTCCTGACTGTCAAGCGACGGCGATAATTTCATCCAGAAGTCGACTGCGGGCGACTTGTAGCAAGTTGCACCTCGGGCCTTGCAATTTCAAGGCCTTTCGTATACGCGCAACTCGATAATTGCCGTGCCTGTGGACAAGTTCTTGTTTGTTTGCCTTGTCATTATTGATATTGCCCATTATCGGTTAAAAATAATATGCTTGGTCGCTTTTGCATGTGTGAGTGTGTGTGTGTGTGTGAGAGAGAGAGAGTAAAAAGTGCAGCAATGAACAAGCCAGAGAGAGAGAGAGAGAGAGAGAGAGAGAGAGAGAGAGAGAGAGAGAGAGAGAGAGGTGATGAAAGTACAAAGTACAACAATGAACAAGCATTGGAGAGGTTAGAGAGGGAGAGAGATGAGGGGAAAGAGAGGAGAGAGGGAGAGAGAGAGAGTAAGGACAAAGACAACAGGTGAACACCGCCATTGAGGGGGGAGAGATGAGAGAGAGAGATAGAGAGAGAGAAGGAGAAGGAGAGAGTACAGCTACAACAATGAACAAGCCATGGAAGGAGAGAAGGAGAGAGGAGGAGAGAGAGAGAGGAGAGAGAGATGAGAGAGACGAGAAAGTATCAAAACTCCTTGTAATGAGTATACGTCATCATGTTACTAAGGTTCAAGTCCCTTCACCTTCTCCCCTCGCTGTCTCTTAAGACCTGGATCATGGAACCTTGAATATGCCTAAGGATCACCTTACCTGGGATTAGGTTGAGTCTCTGGGCTTCTTAAGAGTGGTCATTGGGGATTCAAGGAAGAGCTCAGGATAGTTAAGGTGTGTGGCGATTTTTGACGATGGTTAGTTCATGAAAACTGAGCGCCCTGAGAGGCCATACCTCCGCCAGGGCAAAGGGATATATTATATACTGGATCTACATTCTGGTCCCGATGCATCCTAAAATATATTCGGTTAATCTAACTAATAACTCCGCGTCGGGTATTTTTTTTGTTTTTTTGGAAATTACAGTTTCCTATAGTATTCGGGTTGCTTATTAAGAATTTACCGTTATTTTTGGGCAGTCGACTGTAATTAACCCCCAGGGGCCAGTACTAAACACGGCGAAATTACATTGGACGCCCCAATCCCTAGTGGATGTCGTATTCGCGGTTACGTTCCTTGTAGTCCGTGCCGAGTTATTCCTTAGATTACCATATATTCCATTCTTCAACGACCTATATTCCTCACCACAAAAAAAAAAAAAAAAAAAAAAAAAGTTCATCGCTGGACCGAGGTCAGTTTGGCGTAACTCGCCTCCCCAGCTTGGTACCACCCAGCGCCGAATCAAAGGAATGTATTTCTGGTGAGAAAGTCATTCTCGATATAGTGTGGTTCGGATCCCACAATAAGCTGTAGGTCCCGTTGCTAAGAAACCAATTGGTTCTTAGCAACGTAAATAAAACTCTAATCCATCGGGCCAGCCCTAGGGGGGCTGTTAATCAGCTCAGTGGTCTGGTTCAAGTAAGATTTACTTAACTTTTTTTTCCACAAAAAAAGAAAGACATTGTATAACTTTAGGTTTTTTCAAACGTCCCTTCGGCCCCCTAGCTGCTGTCCATTTCATTCCTTTTACCGTACCTCCGTTCATATTCTCTTTCTTCCAGTTTACTTTCCACCCTCTCCTAACAGTTGTTTCATAGAGCAACTGCTTCGAGGTTTTCATCCTCTTAATCCTGTTACACCCTTAAAACCTTTTTACTTTCAGTTTTCCTCTAAGCACTGAATGATCTTATTGGTCTCAGCGTTTGACCTTTTGGTCTAAACTTTATATTCCATTCCATTCCATTTCATAGTCGTCCACTCCACAAAAAATTTCTTGAAAATGCAGTCTTATCATTGTGATAAAACTTGCGGATAGACAGATGTGGATAAATAAATAACTTAGGTATTACGGTAGGGATGGCAATTGTTAACCAGAGTATACAATGCTACTACTACTACTACTACTACTACTAACTACTACTACTACTAACACTAATAATAATATAATAATAATAATAATCCCATTTAATTGTGTAATTGTTTTTATTTGGACCAAAGCTACAGTGAGGATTTACAACGAAAGAAGTCTCAAGAGATAATTGAATTCATAGAAGTCGTTTGGAATCGAGTTCATCTGTGGAATGGGACGTGGCATGGCCAACCGGGCATGTCTCCGTGGTCCTATAATGCCCATCTTCCCAAACCCTGTTGAAGCTATTTAATGGGGCTATTTACTAGCTCACACCTTCAACGATAACCCGGCACAGGTGAAAAAATATCCTCCACCCCTCTTCTACTATCATCCCCCTCTACCCTCATACCCCCTCCCCCCCCTCCAACATAGAAGAATGCGTATACACACAGATAGGTTACGACGCCCATAGTAAGGTTGGATAAACAGTACTTCCGTCCCCTATTAAGAGAGACATTAGGATCCCCTTATTTGACAGAACTCACTTAAGAGGATTGGCAGCTAGGTGTAACAGGCCCAATGATGGGGGGAGGGGGGGGGGGATCTGCAACCCCTTCGGCTAGAGATGTTATGTGTATATGTTCGCGTTGGTTAGGGTTACCTTCGGCTGATAATGTTGGTCTATGTATGTGTGGAAGTTTGTGTCTGTAAGCCACATTACGTAGTCTCCTTCGGGTGAAGAATTGTGTTTGTGTTCACTCCTAGGTAGGGTGTACTTCGACTTAAGAAGCGTGTTTGTGCTTGTTGTGTGTACTTGTATGTGTTTTTGTGTGTGTTTACGTTCGTGTTTCCTTTCTGTAGTGTTGGTCCTCTGCGGTCGAAGGTGTGGATATGTGCTAAGTTATAGTGGCGTATGCCTATGCATTTGTTTATATGCATCTGTATCTTGGTGCATGTGTCATCTTTCGGTAAAGGTCTGTGCATTTGTATCTTGGTGCACTTGTCCTCATTCGGTAAGGGTCTCCGCTTAGTGCCTAACCATGTTACACCGACCACGTTATCGAAGATGAGGATCTAACGGCTAACTTTCATTTTTGTAGATAAAAAAAAATCCACGACGCAGGAAAAGCTAAGTGGTTCGTCATCGCGTCCACAGATCGGCCTGTATTCTCAGAGTACCGACTTTGAGATTAGGCTCTTGATGGTCCTCGTAAATTTTTTCGGGCCATCACTCGACGACAGCCGGCGTCTCTTGGAAAATATTATGAATTTCTTAACCATCGGGGATTTTTGTAGTCTTTTGTTTACACCGCTCATTAAGATACGTTTGATGGATAAGGGAATGCGATCTCTCTCTCTCTCTCTCTCTCTCTCTCTCTCTCTCTCTGAGATACTGTGCCTTTGAATCACCATCCTTATTTGTACAGATATGTTTGGTGGCTAAGGGAATGCTCTCTCTCTCTTTCTCTCTCTCTCTCTCTCTGAAATACTGTTGCCTGAGAATCACCATCCTTATTTTTACAAATATATTTGGTGGCTAAGGGAATAACGCTCTCTCTCTCTCTCTCTCTCTCTCTCTCTCTCTCAATAAGAGTAAGTGTGCCCGAAAATCACTAGCCTTATACAAATATCTCTTTCCTTAGGTGTCTTATGGAATTAACAGTCCGCTCGAACACTTTAACGCGTCGATAATATTTTGTTTGTTATTCTGGTGGTTGTTGTCACTGCTGTTTGTTTTTCTTTTTGTTGTTGCTATCTCTAGTGAAAGTGATGGTCATGGGGTAACATAAAATTAGTAAACTGTGAGCGGTGGGTAGTAATAGTGTTTGTTGTTGTTATATAAATAATAACAACAACATCGGTCATTGAGGGGTGTGACCTTAGTAATCTGTGGGAACTCGCTCCGTAGGTGTTTATTTCGTTGTTGTTGTTTGTTCAGGAATTATTAATGTTTTTTTTTTATAGTTTTGCTTTCCCTGTCTATGATATCTGTAATATACCCCTGAACGGCCAATGACACTACTCCTATACACCGTAAGGAATCCAATTCATACCCATCCTTCCCCCCTCTCACACCCCACCCACGGGAACCTTTGGCATAAGTGCCCAACAACCTGAACGGTCATTATTAATGTTGTTGTGGTGTTAATGTTGTTTTCGAATTTATTGCCCTCCTCATCATTTATAGTATCTATAGTATACCCTTGAACAGGTCAATGACACATACCCCGAAAGGAAATCCATGACATACCCAACGTCCTCCTCCTGCCCAAGGAACGCCTTTGGCATAAGTGCCCCAACAACCTGAGCGTCTCTTGGCAGACAGCGGCTGTTGAGTTATGTCTGTGTTTACACTCTCCTCGATAGCATTTGTTTGTTTACCCTGGGTATTGTTGTTTGGTCTGTTGTTTATTCTTTGCATGCCTCTTCTCGTTGGAGAGGGTGTCAGGTTTTGCGGTTTCCATGACTGGGACCCAGAGGAAGGGCTCCGTGGTAGGAATCTCCTCAAATCAAAATTGCTGTTATATTATAATTACTCGTAATCATAGATGGTAGTCGGAATGACTTTTAGTAATATTTTTTCGTACATTATTGAGGATTCCATGACTGGAGGAAGAAGGACTCCGTGGTAGGAGTCTCTTCATATTGATTTTTGTTTTATTTTGATTATTGTTATTTATTGTTAGTAGTCGGAATGATTTTTATCGGTATCTTATTGCATGTTGTTATCATTAATTTTTTATGGATATTGTGGTGAATAATATTTTTACTCATCACAGTATTCTTACTGAATGGTTAATTGAAAATGAATTTTACGTACCAATTTATGGTTTTATTATTATTAATTTTTTTGGGTATCACAGTCATCCTATTCGACTTGGTAGTTATTATTATTATTATTATTATTATTATTATTATTATTATTATTATTATTATTATTATTATTATTATTATTATTATTATTATTCTCGTGGTGAAGTAATCCAGAGTGATGTAACTGTATATATATATATATATAATATATATATATATATATATATATATATATATAATACTATATATGGTATATATTTAATAATATATATATACTATATACTATATGTATATAATATATATATCATATATATATATATATATATATATATATATATAATTTTCAATTGAGAAGGAGAATCGAGCAGGTTCTCGGAAGTTTTCGCTTGTATATATATTTCTAATATATTTACATTTATTTTTTCACCATTTTAGTGAATCGTGCTAGTATTATTATTATTATTATTATCATTATTCCTGCGTCAAAGATTTGCTTTGTGAAGTTGACAGCTCGTGCGAATTAGGAAAATTGTCCTGTTGTAATTTTCGTCTTATTTCAAGGTTTAACGTTTAAAAAAATAAAAAGAGAAAAACCCCAAAAATGGTCGAAAGAAGGTGGAGCTGCCAGACGCACAATAATATCGGCGGTCGTTACGCATAGTCTTTATCGTCAGGTAATGTAACCTTCTCGGCTCACGCCCATTTTTCGTCAAACCCCACCCACGTGCGCCCTGCTCCTTTAAAGGGAGGCGTATGTTGCACGCCCAACTGTGTGACCGTGCGTTTGTCGACGGATTAATTCCTGTACGCAGCCGTCTCGTACTACGCTTCAAGATACTTTCTTGTTTTAGTTTTGTTTTTTAAATCTGTTGTTCCCTCGGAGTTCTCTGCTTTCTTTTGTGTTCTCCGGGTGGCTAAATGTTCCTCTTGGTCGCGTTTACGTTTTACCATTTTATTTTATTATTATTATTATTATTATTATTATTATTATTATTATTATGAAAATTTGTTCAGCATCAATGGCCAAGCCTCAATTGACAACAAACCTGCTTCGTAAATCCAGTCAGATTGTGCTTGCTTCGGCAGACACAAAGGGAAGGAGAGAATTTCACGCTTTTAAAACAAATCTATATGATTTTATACTTTTTCATGCGCATTCAGTCTTTTGACAGTCTTTCTCATTTTTGTCTTCCATCTAGACTTTTTGAAGTTTGAATTGGTTACACGTCTAGGCTATCCGATACACTGTATTGATTTGAAACATGCTTATAATTGAGAAGATGCACTGTATTTATTTGAAACATGCTTAAAGGCTATATATCAATGAAAAGAGGGCCATAAATATTATTATTACCCCCAAGGAATAATGGAATTTATAATTGTGATAATTATTTTTGTTGGTTTACTCGTCTTTGGTCTCGGTAATAAAGTGATCGATCGACTTCCTGATGCCAATCGTCGCAGCGTTTCTTGTTTTGATATCTTCGTTAAGCAGTCGATGCCATTTCCAAATTTTTTTAAGTCTCATCAAATTAATCTTTAATCTCATCAAATTCCAGGTCACGAGAATTTGTATTGGATATCACCGTTACTGATTATTCTGAAGATTCGACCTCATTAATCCTCTCTCCATCTACTTGGATTTCGTTCTTCATGTTACTTCTGTCCTTCAGGACCGCTATTTTTGGCAGATTTATTTTGAGTCGCATCTCTCTAGATATATGATGCATTCGATTAAGCTTTGTATATCTTGTAGTGCTTTGCTGATTGTCAAGTTTCTCTCGTTACTCCACTCCAGATGTTCTTCTCCATCCTCGACCACTTTTTTCCGGTTGAAGATAAATGAAAAGGACAAACAGGAAGTGTGAAATAAAATTACCCTGTAGCACCCCGCTATTGACTGCAAATTCACTTGACGAGACACTGTCAGTACCAGCTTTGATTCGTCATAAATATATATAAGAAGTTTTCTTCCTTTTAGTTAGTTATTTTATGCCTCTCTCTCTCTCTCTCTCTCTCTCTCTCTCTCTCTCTCTCTCTCTCTCTAGACAAAATCATTAGGACTGTGAATGCACAGTAAAACCTGCTCCTACAGATAAGTGAGCGCGTGGTGTCTTTCGGATGGACTAACAAGTCTTTGAGACATCCTAATCCTTGTAACTCTTCCCCCCTAGACCTGCCTGTTCCTTATAAGCCATTTCCCGGGTGCGCGCGCTGTAGGATTTGTGACCTTGAAATGCTCTATGGGTCCTTTTCAGAATCGACCTCTACGTTGGGGGTCACGCGCAGACGACGCCCTCCTCAGGTTGAAAAAGGTATGGGGAACCGTCTCTTCCTCCCACTCCTCCCTCCCTTCCTTCCTCCGCCCTCTCCTTCCTCCTCCCCGCCCTCCTCCTCTACTTCTTCCTCCTCCCTCTCCTCTCCTCCTCCTCCTCCTCTACTTCTTCTTCTTCCGATCCTCCTTCTCCTCCAGGAAATATGAATGTGGCCTTCAATTGTATAGAGAAATATGAAGCTCTTCATAAAGGAGAATTACGGGACGGTGGGTGCAGAACTTTGTGTTCACATTTTGCCTTCTATGGTCATGGGCGTGTTATGTAAGGTATTACATGTTTGGGTATGTGGGTATATAAGGAATTAACATTATAATTCTAAATGCTCAAGCTTCATGTGCTATGGATATTTATTGTGTTGAAAGGACCCAAATTACTGAAACGTAAATTATTAGGTTACTGAAACTTAAATTGTAAAAGTACTGAACTTAAATTGGAAAATGACTAAAATTGAAGTTGTAAATTTAGTGAAACTCAAATAGTAAATTTACTGAACTTAAATTGTGAAATTGTTGAAACTTGAATTGTAAAATTACTGAAACTTAGTATGTTGTAAAATTACCAAAACTCAAGTTGTCGAATTATTGAAACCTAAATTGTAAAATTACTAGAGTTAAATTGTAAAATTACTAGAGTTAAATTGTAAAATTACTGAATTTAAATTGTAAAATTATTGAAGTTAAATGATAAAATTACTGAACTTCAGTACCAAAATTACAGAGCTTCAGTCCTAAAATTACTGAACTTCAGTACTAAAATAACTGAATTTACCGTGCAAATTAACTGAAATTTAAATGATAAATTTATGAAGTACGCTGATTAATGTAAGCGTAGATATAATTATGGATAATATTGTACGCCTCGTATATATCGGCAACGCTGGCAGCAGTAATTTTGTCGTAACTTCATGGCCTTTAAAGCCGCTGTTCAGTTTTAATTCGGGTAGTTATAACCGCCTGAGATCGATCACCATTGGAACTTATCCCCAGCGGGAGGCATTTTTTAATGGATAATTTCTCATGAACCACAGAACACTCAACTCTCTCTCTCTCTCTCTCTCTCTCTCTCTCTCTCTCTCTCTCTCTCTCTCTGAGATACTGTGCCTGCGAATCACCATCCTTGTTTGTACAGATATATTTGGTGGCTAAGGGAATGCTCTCTCTCTCTCTCTCTCTCTCTCTCTCTCTCTCTCTCTCTCTCTCTCTCTCTCTCTCTCTCTCTCTCTCATTGTTAGAGTATAAGGGACGACTTGAGTCCTATCTCAAATGAGTGAGTTTTGTGCTTGGTGGTTAGTCAGCTGTTGAGGGTCGCAGTTGGGAGAAGTTGAAGCAGAAGAGAAAAAAAATATTTTTTTAAAATTCATCATATAAAAGTAACCATGCATAGCGTAGTTTTTTATTTAACAGAAACAGTAACAACCTTAGTTAGTGAAGATTTAAGTCATATTCGTTATTATATATTAAGTATATATTTTAAATATAAAAGTTTGATTTTATCCACCACCATTCTTCATTTTTTACGTTCATATTTGAACACTATTTTTACTAATATGTTATCATTCACTTATTCATTATTAATCCTATTTACTTATATATTCCATCTTCATTACGACGCTGAATAATCCTGATGGGTGCCGGCGCTTATTCTTCAAGACCTAAATTTCATCAATCAATCAGTCAATATGACCAATAATAATAAAGAACTTTTTTATTAATAATAATAAACTCGTTCATGTGTTCACTTTTCCTTCAAAATCTGCTGCTCTCAGTTGCAACGGATGTCCGTCTCATGCAGCACCGGGTTCCTTGAATAGCCTGTTTTATCGAAGTAACTAATGAAGGCAATTAAGCCAGTCGCGATATTGGTATTATCCGGACCTCTTTTTATTTCATTAATTATTAATTCATTTTTTACTTTTTGCCTTTCGCTATTAGACCGAAGTCAGCGGAGTTCTGGTGATTTATATTCCCCTGTGGCTGCGTTCAGATAGCTGTTTTGAAGCTGAGGGGACGTGTTTTAAAAGTCCATACTACTGGTCACGTTCAGGTGATTTTTTCCCGCCAACAGAAAACCATAGTTTTAATAATCGTTCTTTTGTAAAGTTTTGTTTTCTGTTTTCTTGTATAGGATACTTGTTATTATAAGGGATGTTTGTGCCTTATTGGCATTGAGTTATTTGAACAAAGAATTTAATTCCACTTCCATTCTTCACTTTAGTTCCTCATTGTACGAGGGGGTTTGCGTACTCGCCTGTCGATCTACTGGTAGCCCAAGTTCGCCTCTCGCTGCTGCCAAAGCGGAATCAGAGGAATTTATTTCTGATGATTGTAAATTCTTCTAAATTAATTTGTAAATTCTTCTAAATTAATTTCTCGATATAATGTGGTTCGGATCCCACAATAAGCTGTAGGTTCCGTTGCTAAGTAACCAGTTGGAGCCTAGCCACGTGAATAAAAATATAATCCTTAGGGCCAGCCATAGGAGAGCCGTTAATCAGCTCAGTGGTCTGGTTAAACTAAGATATACTTAATTTTTCATCAACTTCGGCATGAAAATGAGATTTCTTGAGATGGAAAAATGATAGCTGTCGGATTTACAAATATGATTTTTGCTATTAAAATTGACCCATATGGTGAGGCCTATCACTTCATGGTTTTCATCATTTCTTTTATTCTTTATTCCAACCGCACATATAGGTACTTGAAAATCTTAATTTTTTGTATGTATTTTCAGCCATCGCGAACATCGGATATTTCTCACAGTGAAACAGAAACTGCTGATAGAAATATTGAAGTATAAAAGGAGAGAACATCAGTGATGTTAATACTCCTCAAAAAATAGAAGAATATCGTAACAGAAACATGAAGATCTATGTAAGGAAATTTCAGTAATCCAATGTTCATCATAATAAGTCAGTTATATTGATAGACTGTATGAATTGAAACAATAAAGTTAATAGAAATGTTAAAATTCAACTTAAGAAGACATATGTGATCTAAATATCTCTCATAAGGGGAAAAATGATAAATGTAATCGAAGAAAAGAAGTCTTCAATTCGTCTTACTTAATAAGTTGTATTTTTTGTGTGAGATCGAGTTATTAAATCATTTGAATGAGGTCACTTGAAGATCATAAGGGGTTCAGTGTCCCTTCACTTCTCCCTTACCCCTTTGCTAATATCTGCAACCACCCCCCTTCCCCTTTTCCACCAACCTCCCTCCTTCCCTCCCTCCCCTCTCCCCCTTTCCTGTTAGTTGTCAAGAGGCGTTAAAGCATTTCCTGGGGACCCGCCCCCATTATCACAAGGTTTTGGGGTTCCTGACGTGTGTTTATGGCGTCTGATGCGAGCTGGGTTATAAATTGGAAGGACACAACAGGACTCGAGGTCCCTCTACATCATGGCCCATCAGCTGCTGATGCTGCTCCTGCTGCTACTCTTTGGTTTGGGCCGGACTTTGGCCTCGCTGTGTCTTCAGAAAAGTCCTCCTGTGTAGGCGTATTGTTATTACGATTATTATTATTATTATTGCTTACTTCGTCGAGTATCAGCTACTCTTTTGTCCTTGTATACCTTGAGTTGCATGCGTTTTTTTTTAAATAATGAAATCTCTCCTTTTGTGTGTGTGTGTGTGTGTGTGCCGAGAGCAGGTGTTGATGCAGTTTTTGTTATTGTTTTTGTTTATGCTGTCGTTGGTGGTGCTACTTTTTCCACATGACGTAGACTCGTTTTTTGTCTTCCAGCTCCCATTGATTATAAGATCCAGTCAGTCGGTCAGTCAATCAATCAATCAGAAAATTTATTTTATATATATATATATATATATATATATAGATATATATACAAATTCTTTTGATAAAAGTTTTAATGGGCATTTTATGCTATAATAATATATATAATAAGATATATATTTATATATATAATATATCTATATATTTCATATATAATATATTATATATATATATATGTGTGTGTGTGTGTGTGTGTGTGTATATACTGTATACTGATATATATATATATATATATATTATATATATAATATATATATTTATATATAAATTCTTTTGATAAAAGTGTTTTTAAATCGGGTATTTTATGCTATATATATATATATATATATATATATATATATATATATATATATATATATATGTGTGTGTGTGTGTGTGTGTGTATGTGTGTACTCACATTAATGTGTATTATATACACACGAACCGCTAAGAAGAATATTCTCTCTCTCTCTCTCTCTCTCTCTCTCTCTCTCTCTGAGACGATATTTCCTTACCATGCAACAGCTCATCATCTTGGCAATACAATGAACCCCGTGTATTGCTTTCGTCCTTATCCCATTAAATAATGCATATAAAGAAAAAATTAAGTTGAAAAAAAGATGTAAAATCAAGTGGGCACCATTTGTTTTGCCCCGTTGCGTCTGGGCAGGACCGGGTGGGGCGGGGCCCAAAATTCGGTTACGCCCTCACACGCCCTAGACCTCGATAATCAGCACAGCCCCTTTGCGTAGTTGGGCACGAAATTATCACATCCTGGGAACTATTCGGAGAGAATTGTGTGCATATATATATATATATATATAGTATTATATATTATATATATAATATATATATGATATATATATGCTATAATGATGGAAATAATATATTATATATATATTACATTTGATTAATTAATATATTATTATATATATAATAATATATATATATATATATATATATAGATATATATATATATATAATCTATATATATATATATATATGCGTGTGTGTGTGTGAGGGAGAGAGAGAGAGAGAGAGAGAGAGAGAGGTAGGACAACTGACCAACTAATAGACATACGAATCCCCTTCAGAGCATAAGTTCTCTTGACCGTCCTAGGGATTAGGACTAATGGCACTATTATTGTAAACCTATAATAATCTTGGGTATGAAACCGAGGGTTAGCAGCTTGGTGAGACCCCCTTTCAAGATGACCAGGAATATTTTGTATAAATATAGATCTCTGGATTCTGAGCTACTTCCAATATAACCGTGACCTACCACAGTCAAGTATTTACCAGGTACACAACTGGCTTACTTGGTTACGTAGGGACCTGATTTTTCAAGAAACGGGTACAAAATTTCCTTCGTTGCTGAATCGGTCTTGGGCCGTTTGGTGTTTCGTAATCATGGCTACTTCTGTTAGCATAGATGCATACGTTGATTATATGTAATGATTGACGCAGTTGTCTCTTGAGATAGACTAGTTGGTCAGAAATTTGGAAACTTGCTCTGATACTCTCTCACTCTCATACCTTCGCACAACTCTCTCTCTCTCTCTCTCTCTCTCTCTCTGGCCCATTCTTGTGAGGAAGAAATTTGCTGCTGCTCTAAGGGGCTGTCACGCTCAGGAATTATTTGGAGGCATGTGAATATCATCTCGTCGGTAAGTTTTGGAGCAAGTAGCAGAAATTCTTGTATTTAAGTTGCTGTGTTGGAGTGACTGATGATCGTTAAAAGGTGCGGTGCACGATCTCGAACGTAAGTGAATCCAATTTTAGCATTTTGCAACGACGATAAGCCAGAATACTGTCAGAGGAGTGTCAATACCGCGTTAGGTGCATTGAATTGATTGTCCTTTTTTTTTTTAATCAGAGGAAAAAGATTCTATTTTATTCATCAGTTAATTATGCATGTAATTATTCCTTTATTACAAAAGCCTTTGGGACGGTATTGCAGCTTTGAATTTTTTTTTTTTCAGTTAACATATGTCATGAGAGTCATAAATTTGAAAAAATGCTCAAAAGCATTGACGAAAGCATTTCATGTGTTGCACTGTTTCCCCGATCAGTGATTGTTGCAGAGAAAGAGCAACACAACACTCACTGTCCCATTCATGCTCTGAATGTTGAATTTGGGTTGACCCGTGATGAAAAACCTTCCAGTACATTTTGTCACTTCACACATATACATAGAAGGCTCATCAGCAACACGTTTAAACCCTCTGCACATACTGCTGTTCACCTCTATTTTGCACACGCTCTACCTGGATGTTAGATTATATTTTTTCTTTATTTGTTCTCGTATGAGGTCGAATCTTCAATCTTCGTCCTGCTTTGAAATGGGGAGTTTGTGAGGGTGGGGGATGGGTGGGGGGTGGAGGTGTTAGGGGAGACGAGGTAATCGCCTACACCCTGAGGGGTAGAGCCAATACACAGGAAGTCTTTCCCTGTAAAGTTTTGGGGTGGAAGAGATTTTTCTCAGTATGGCTTTTTATGGCTTCCGGGCGAATAATAATTGTAATGCAAACGAAAATTAAGCAACATGGCATGTTTGTTGCTTTCATATGAGGGTTGGTAGTTAATGTTTATACTCCCGTACTTGACTGGGATTTCTGGCGATTGTGTGAAGCATATAGTTCTTGTACTTTTTTGTTTGTCTATAATGTACAGAATACCCAAAAGCGTATTGCGCTTGGCAACTGACCTGTATCCTTTCAAGAAAAGTTAAACATTTTGTGTATATTTTGTTTTCTTGCCATGACAAGGCTATTTTGGAGAGGGGATCCGATTGGTGTATTATTATGCGTTAAGTTCAAGGTCAAGGATGAAGTGCCCATGTTAATTTCGGAGCTGTTTAAAATGATGATAACGTCACGATTCTGTTTACTATAGTAGATTCACATCAACCGTGCATTTGATGTCTAGGCCAGTCCCTTACGACGCTCCTTATTGGCTGTTAATAAGTCAATCACAGGGCTGGAAACTCTGTCTCTCTCGAAAGTTCACATGGTTAGGATATATGTTCCACCTCTCCTGAGCGATACGTCTTTCAAAAGTATCCCTCAGGAGAGGTGGAACATACATCATGCCTATGTGAACTTTCTCGAGAGACTGAGAGTTTCCAGCCCTGTGATTGGTTTATCAACAGCCAATCAGGAGCGTCGTAAGGGACTGGCCTAGACATCAAATGCACGGTTGATGTGAATCTACTATAGTATATTTCCAACCATACGCATTTTCCTTTAAAGGGGATATCTCGTGAGGGTGTTGACCTTCCGGTTATCAGCAAGAATTGCTGTGGCGATGAGGTTACCAGCCTCAGAGTCCACCACAGCTGAGAACAGTCAGGTACACAATTCATTGCTGGAAAGAACATAGATTATTTTAACGTCATTATGAGGACGACGACCCGATGTTCGTTCAAGTTATATTCATTATTGTTATTATTGTTAATATTATTATTATTATTATTCTTAAAAATCTGTCATAATAGCCCTCGTTCACTAAAATGTTGAAGAAATCCTCATTGGTGTAAACATATTATATATATATATATATATATATATATATATATATATATAATATGTATGTATATATATATATATATATATATATATATGTAATTATATATATATACATATATATATATATATAATAATAATAATAAAAATTATAAATATATAGATTACCATATTCAGAAATTTTAATATATAGGAATAATATATATATATATATATATATAAATATATATATATATAATTGTAGATTTCTAATGGTACATTTACCATTTACCACTTTTGTGGATTTCTTTCACCACCCTTATTATTCATTATTCTTATTATTATTCATTATATATATCTATATTGTATGTTATAATATATATATAATATTATATATATAATAGTATATATATATGACATATATAGATAGATATATATATATTCAAAAATAATTTAATATATAGATTACATATATATATACTATATACTATTATAATACTATATATATATATATTATATGTATATTTCTCTAATGTACTTTTACATTTACACTATTTGTGGATTTCTTCACCACCATTATTATTATTATTATTCATTATTATTATTATTATTATTATTATTGTAGAAAGACAAAAGTAACGGCGGATGGTGAAATGAAGTACTTGTGGGAGGTAATGCCGGACGGAGTGCGGTGCCAGAGAGCCGTAAACACATAAATCTTCAAGTACCCCGCAGCGGGTATAAAGGCCATATACCCAACAATACCCTTTCCTCTCTCCACTTTACCCTATCTTCGTGGTGTCAGTAAGTAAAGCCCTTCTGGATTTATTAGATCATTACCGTTCCAGTTTATGACTGTTTTTTGCTGTTGTTGTTGTTGTTTAGTTCGTTGTTTTGAACATGGCGGTTATTTTTGTTCTTCTAGATGTAGAACAACTGGATGCCGTTGTAACGTCGTTCCTTTAGCTTTTTATTAAGAATCGTCATCCAGTACCGTTCTTTTAGTTTTTCCTTCGAGTCTGTTGTTTTGTTCGTTCCCTTAGCTTGTTCTTTTAAGAATTGTCTTATGGTACCGTTCTCTTAGTTTTTTCATTGATGCAGATCTACACTCGATCGTTATTGCCTTCATTCGAAGTTAGATATTGAAGTAGCGCACGTTTTTGTTTGTGTGACATCACCTTGGCGAACATAAAGACTTCAATTTCTCCCCACCGATGTAGGAAAACAAAATATCTGATTGCTGTTATTGTAGCTTATGTGAGTCTTTTTATTTACTGCGCTTAGTTCTTTGAACATAATACTTAAGTGTTCTACTCTCCCTCATTCCTTAATCAACTTTAATAGCAATGTTCCTGAGTGCCTTTTCATATCTTCATTATTTAGCAATCCGTCATGTCACCGAGTCAACAATAACGTATCTTTATTTGCCTCTCCTAAGTTTTTGTATTTATTTTTTTTATCATCGCGTGTTTTCACTCCCCTCCTCCATCCCCACCGGTAATTGACGGTTCAATTACGGGTAAATTACGACGATTTAAATCATTATTTAATTGATTGGCTGTAATTACGGACGTGATGGAACAAATAATAAGGGCCACGTGGTAATATAATGAAATCACCGCCTCCCCGCCGACCCTCGTCTTGTGGCGCGCATTCTGGGGTCTTTCGTGACCTGTGTTTTGATGGAAGCGTCAAGAAAGACTGTTTGAGGGTGCGTAAGGATCTACGCCTCTCGAGAGTCTACTCTCTACGAGTGTTATATACTTCTCTCTGTTTATACTCGTCTGAGAGAGAGAGAGAGAGAGAGAGAGAGAGAGAGAGAGACCTTTCCTTTAGATATCTTCAACTCGGATGGAATATTATACAGTTGATAATATAGTCACTCAGAGAGAGAGAGAGAGAGAGAGAGAGGAGAGAGAGAGAGAGCAGTCGCATCTATACAGTTTTCAGCTTCTGAGTGCGAAGGCCTTCTTGAGAGAGAGAGAGAGAGAGAGAGAGAGAGCAGTCGTATCCGTACGGTATTCAGCCCCTCAGCACGAAGGCCTTCCCCTGAGAGAGAGAGAGAGAGAGAGAGAGAGAGAGAGAGAGAGAGAGAGAGAGAGAGAGGTTTAATTAATGCCAATACAGGCACAAGCCTTCTTCTCAAAGGCTTCTCAATGAATTCTGATCTGTGTTTGTTGTGATATCGCAATCATCACCTGCGGTAATTGCTAATAATTTAAACATGTAATCGAAAACACATTCGGGTTTTGAAGGACGGACTAGTGCAGCTTTCCTTGATGCATGGTGTGGAAGAAAATAAATCTTATAGAGATCTCGTTTTGAGAATAAAAATTGGTTCCTTAATAATTTTTACAAGGATCTCTCTCTCTCTCTCTCTCTCTCTCTCTCTCTCTCTCTCTCTCGTGGTCTGTGTTCGAATTTCATGTGATTCATTGTAACGTCTTTATTATGCCAGTCGAAACACACACACACACACACACACAACAAGCAAGTGCCTGTAGTTGTATTTTGTAGTTGTATTGTGTATACCAGGGGTGGCCAGACTTTTGGACTCCGAGATCTACTCTAAAGACTGAAACTTTTACGATTTACCATAATACGTAATCACATAATATTAAGCTGTAAAAAAATTCAAATAGCGCCATATTACGATAATACATGAGCACAATTGCCTCATATATATATAATGTGTTTTTGTTTGTTTGTTTAGGATTGTGGGGAAACGGCGATCGACCAAACAAGTGGCCGCGATCGCCTGGTAGATCGCGATCGACTGTTTGGCCACCTTTTGAGTAAGGTCTTTATGTATGTTTGTACGAGGCTGGATAGCTCTACCGGTTATCTAATCTTGGAAAAAAAAAAAAAAAAAAAATGTGCCTGGACTCTCCACGTGCCGACGGACACCCACCTGACCGGTGTAGTGGTTCATCTGAGGCTATAAATTTATCCTTTATAATAACGCCTCTTTGCCAGTTGATGCCGTAAATCTCAGACTGCAAGAAGCTCTGCTCAGTTAGTCTACAAAGGCAACTCTATTTAACTCTGTGGTGTTGTAAAGCGTACTTCATGTAGTAGTACCTGCTCGGAATACCTGTGTTGGAGGAGAAGAGAGGGAGAATCATGTTTGTATTGATTCTTCTGACGAAGGTTTTAGAGCCATTGTTTTAATGTTAAGGAGAAAGTGAATGCTTATTGAATATAGACTTTTAATGCCTGTTCATTTAATAATTTTATTCGTGCCGTTTTTCTGATGATAAAGAAATTCAGTGGTAAGAAATTTTGACTGTTAAGTGTTGTTTACAGTTATTGTAAAGGAGTAGTAACTGTCAGTTTCATATAAAAATGTGAGGGTTCAGTGAAACCACGATGGTCTATTTTGAATGATGCACTTGATAAAATGGGACATTTTTGATGAAACTGAAAATGTTAGGCAATATATATGTTTTGGATTTTCTCGAAGGAAGTCTTAAGAACTATAGTTTTAGTATGTATGAAATATAGAATATATTACAGATGTTATATTTTTATTTTAAAAAAAACGCTTTTTTTATAAGGTGGAGTTCAGCTCGCGAGTTTACAGATGGTTGTATACAGCATAAATCAATAAATCAATAAGTTTATGAATAAAAAAAGGTAAGGAATATGACCACTGAAGATTTCATCATAAGAAATTATAACTGTAAAGATATTTGCATTCTTGTAATTTATGAGCACATCCACTAAACCAGATTTCATGCTTTGTCACACGTTTATGCGAAGATTAGATTATTGATATACTGGATCAGGCTGATGGTTAAAAAAATTTCATATGCTATACATGGAGAGAGAAGAGAGAGAGAGAGAGAGAGAGAGAGAGAGAGAGAGAGAGAGAGAGAAACTGGATACCGTAAAACAAAAGCGTTTAATTCTCAAAGTTATTTATATGTGGCGTTAAAACACCCGTGTAATTTAGTAATTTCATATCAATATGCAGTAAATTACATATAGTATAAAGAAGCTATTGCTAGTGAGTCATTTCTCATGAAAACACGCAAGAACTGTAGGCATAAGTTCTCCCATGACTAACTTAAAATAATCATTATTTAATATTTTTTATACGGGTTTCAGTTACTTTTTATTCATTTAACTTGTCTACGAGGCGAGGCCAGCGCCTCAGTGGCGTGGTCGTTATGGTGTTAGCCTGCCACCTCGGTGGCCGCGAGTTCGATCCTCGGGCGTTCCATTGTGGGGTTGGAGATGTGTATTTCTGGTGAGAGACATTCACTCTCGACGTGGTTCGTAAGTCACGTAAAGCCGTCGGTCCCGTTGCTGGATAACCACTGGTTCCATGCAACGTAAAAACACCATAAGAACACACAATACAAGTAAAGGAGTCCTTTCAAAACTCGATTTTTAGCAAATACTAGACCGACCAATAACTATGCAAGAAAGGCGAATTTAAACACGTCCTTCCTGTGGCATCCACTTCATAGACCCAGATGGAGTCATTGCATTTCTATCTATAAAAAATTTAATAGATTCAATAACCTTCAGGCAAACGGAGTACTAAAGGCTGTGCCAGAAAAAAGAAATATACTAGATCAGGTATGATGTCAGCTCAGCGTGGGTTGACATCGTCAGTGTTCAGATAGCTTCTTGCCCATTTCTCGAAAGGGGGAGATGAGGAAGAGGGTTGTGATTCGACTTCAGGAGATTTTATCTCTCTCTCTCTCTCTCTCTCTCTCTCTCTCTCTCTCTCTCTCTCTCTCATATATATATATATATATATATATATATATCTATATATATATATATACATATATATATATATATAGAGAGAGAATAGCTTCAGAGAAAGAATAAAGCAACAGTCAGTGCCATACTCATCCTCTAATATATAATATATATATATATATATATATATATATATATATATATATATATATATATGTATATGTATGTATGTAGATGTATGTGTGTGTGTGTGTGTGAACTAATCGAAGACCCGAAGTGATTGTAAAATGAAATACAATATGATAACCAACTGACATGAACTTAGATATATCAGAGAGAGAGAGAGAGAGAGAGAGAGAGAGAGAGAGAGAGAGAGAGAGAGAAGTGGGTACATTCTTAGGGCAGAACTGATTACAATGTGAGATATATTTGCCTTGCGGTGTTAGAGAGAGAGGGAGAAAGTACCAGGAATTATGATTATTTTGTGAGCAATTTTGACATAGCTAAAACCGAACAAAAAATACAAGTCTGAATTGGGAAATGATTATGGACCTTGTATAAAGAAATAAAAATAGGAAAAGATATCCAGGGCATGTCGATAGTTATTTGAATCCCCTGAAGCTATTTGAAGACGTTATATCAGCCAGTGCCTGTTCACTGGATTAATTTAATAAGAAAGATTGGTTTAGTATTGTAAGAGGAGGATTATGAGAAATGTCGAAAGTTCTTAACTTAAATATCAGAAGACCACAGAGAAATGAAAAGCGCTTTGTAAGAAATATATCACAACAGGAGGTGTTTTTCGAGTTATGGAAAGATTACTTTCTTTGAAAATGTGAAAACTTTATATATTCTTAGAAAAATTAACAACTGTATAATGTGTCATTAAAAACGTTCAAACATTTTAAAGCATTATTCGTGCTAAAACTGCCAGGATATCCAAAACGTTCAAATATCCATAAGGAACCGACCTTAAAGTCCGTTAAAATTACATATGAAGCTTCTACGCGATGAGATGAGAAAGGATGAGTGACTACACTGGGGAATGAATATAAATGAACAGCAAATAAATATTGGGAACACATCAAACGTGTGCTTATGTCAATACCTTAGAAGTAGCATATCAGGAAAATGTAAGGATATGGTTCACAGTATCATTATTCATAAAAAAAAAAAAAAATTACGATTGACATGTGACGAAAGAATCCCTCTTGTTTATGAGGGTATTTCAGAATCTAATGGAACCCGAGTGCAAAATTGCGAGAAATACATCGCGTGTCCCAAGAGTCTGCTGCTGGAGGCGCTCTTAATTCAGGGGCGTCCGATCCCTAATTTGAGGCGTTCAGGAGGACGAACCCCGTGTGGGTGTTACGATCCCAACGTACATAATAATTTAGACGCCAAGCGGGGGCGGCCGTTTGCTCAATTGGGAATGGGGCGGCATTGCTGAGAGTGAGGAGCCGGGACGGGACATCCATTACTTTTTTTTTTTTTTTTTTTTTTTTTTTAGAATTAACAGACGCCAGTAAAGTGAGCATAATTTAGGAGGGCAATGCAAATAAAGTGCTTATAAATTAGGAGGCGAATGCAAAGTACTTTTTAAATTATCGGGCTCCGGCAAATGGTTTAAGTTAACGGACTTCGGCAAATTAATTTTAAGTTAACGGACTCCAGCGAAGGAATTTTAATTTAACGGACTCCACAAAAGACTTTTGCGAAGGATTTTTAGATTAATGGACCCCGCAAAGGACTTATAAATTAATGGACTACAGCGAAAGGTTTTTAAATTAAAGGACTTCAGCGAAGAGTTTAAATAAACGGTCTCCAGCAAAGGACTTTTAAATTAACGGACTCCAGCGAAGGATCTTTAAATTAACGGACTCCAGCAAAAGGCTTTTAAATTAACGGACTCCAGGAGAGGACTTTAAATTAACGGTCATAGGTAAGCGACTTTTAAATTGGCAGACTTTCACAACAAAGGTGAAAAATGAAACGAAGGGGCAAATGCAAAGCGATTTAATTAAAAGAGGAACATTAAAGAGAACTTGAATTTAACAAACTTCAGCGAAAACTATTTTGAACGATTCTAAATTAAGGAGTTTTAAAGCTTACAGACGGATACGGAGATCTTCAAGTCAACGATCTCTTAAGGAAAGAACTCTCAAGTTAACTGACTTGCGATGGAGTTAAAAGTATTAAAAGGCTAACGTAAAAATGAAACGAACTTACTCCCACACTTGAGTGTCATATAGCATGACAAGGAAAAATATGAGATTGATTTTGCTTTCGCCAACAATGATTTCTTTGACCTAGAGAGAAGTTGTATTATTGCAAATCAGATTGGTAAGTTTATTTATTTATTTATTTATTTATTTACTTATTATTATTATTTTTTTTTTGCCCAGGTTGTTTAAGAAAGGGTGGCGGGAAATAGTGCTATAGTAGTGAGTAATGTCTGTTTGAGTCCATTTTAAATACGCACTCACCCTACTGGACTTTTGTGACTTATTGTGACCCATTGTCATTGCCACCAGTTCTAAATATGTACATAGCAAGTTTTGGTAATGCTCACAGTTTGTGTGCCATAGTGTTTGCGTTCATTGCTGGCTTCCTATGTAAATTGCTAAGCAAACCTAGTGATGCTTAAATACAGGAAAAGTCTTAACTCTGGATATACCCGTTGTCTTGCATTTGAGATCATATATATATATATATATATATATTATATCATTTCTCGTTGAATGGCTGCCCCTATCCTTCGCTAGTTTTATTGGATCATAAATGATTACGATAAGAGAAGAACTGGAAAAGTGCAATAATAGCCTCCCATATATTTCGTAAAGAGATGCGATTGATTACTTTCCAAGAACCATCGTCATGTTTCGTAATTCACCTACTTACTAGATGGCGTTCCTGGAACGGCTTCTTCCTCTTCTTGGCCCGCGGTCTTCAGAGAATTCCAGAGACGCTGCAAGATGATCTCTCTCTCTCTCTCTCTCTCTCTCTCTCTCTCTCTCTCTCTCTCTCTCTCTCGCTCTCCGTTCGCCCTCAAATGGTCAAATGCATTGCATCACCGGTGTGTGTGCCCGTTGCAGGCGCTGTGAGTGACCCTTATCAGTTGATGGATCGTCTACGATCATCCTAGTTACTGCTCTTTCGTCTTGGCATTTTTATTTCTATTCCATGACCGTTGGGTCACACACACACGACACCTGGACCCGAGAGGTGCCCGACACGCTTGAGGTCGGAACCGCGATTCTCATGAACCCGACATTACGTACGGAGGACCGGGTCGTAGACATGGCGGTGATGGGCTGCGAGCAGATGTTTCTGCGTGACCTCATGGGCTGCTGTGTTTTCTCTGAGAGAGAGAGAGAGAGAGAAGAGAGAGAGAGAGAGAGAGAGAGATATGTTCCGTGGAGGATGTACCTTTCAAGAGGTCGGTGAGAAATGAAATAGTAGGTTTTAGAGAGAGACAGAGAGATATTCCGTGGATGATGTACTGTTCAAGAAGTAGGTGAGAAATTAATGGTGTAGTAGGTTTTAGAGAGAGAGAGAGAGTTTTTCCGTGGAGGATGTGCTATTCAGGAAGTAGGTGAGAAATGAAATGGAAGGTGTAGTAGGGTTTATGCATGAATTAGAAAGAAAGACAGTGTTTGGTGAGAGAGAGAGAGAGAGAGAGAGAGAGAGAGAGAGAGAGAGAGGGAGAGGATTCCACGTGTAGAATGTTCTGTTCAAGAAGTAGATTCGAAATGAAATAAAGATAAGATGTAGCTGGTTTTATGCATGGATTGGAAAGAGAGGCACAGAGTTTGTCTTGTTAAGATAGAGATTCAGAGATTTTCCGTGTAACAGAAAGTCATCAAGATGGATTTGTGATATGAAATAAAGAATATGTACCCGGTTTAATGCCTTAAACGTGGAGAGAGAGAGAGAGAGAGAGAGAGAGAGAGAGAGAGAGAGGGTTTTTGTCGTGATAAGACGAAAGTTAAAAAATATCAAAGTCTAAGGTGACGGTGATAAGAAACCAGATGGGAAAGACGTCTACCCGTTTTTATGGATGTATGAGAGAGAGAGAGAGAGAAAGAGAGAGACGAGGGGAAGGAGGTAGTGAGAGAGAGAAAGGGAATCCGTTATGATAAAAAGTAAGAAGAAGAAGTATAAAAAAATAAAGATAAAATAGCTAGAGGAGACGAATACGATAAAAGAAAAAAATATGCACATGCTTTTACACACAAAGAGACGAGAACATCCACAAAGCAGTGATCAAGTTGTGAAGACTGATTAGAAAGTATTGACATGCTCATGTATGTGTGTGTGCGTGTGCCGTGTGTGTTTGAAAGCACGTGCAAGCTATCAGTTATCAACTTGTCAGTTGGAAAACATACCGTGTATTCCCTTTCCTGTTTCTATCGTGTATCCGACGTGTCAAGATCATCGGATTACGGCTTCGCTACCCCAGGCACGTGCCACTGGCTCTGAAGTTGTGTTTTTGATTTTCCCATCTTGTGACGGTATGATGTGTGCAGGAAATCATTTGTTCTTATGCCCCAGAGTTAAACTAGAATTAGATGGCGAGAGAAAGTGAAAGAAGATATGGAGAGAAGAGGTTTGGTAGAGGATGATGCCTGTGATATAAGAAGGCAGTGGAGAAGGCTCATCAGGCAACCGACCCCTTCATGTAGGATAACGGTGGGGAAGAAGATATATATATGTATATATATATATATATATATATATATATATATATATATATATATATATTTATAATAGACAATATGTAAAATTCAGAACACTTGCTTGTATGTCACCTTCATCAATCTCTCTCTCTCTCTCTCCTCTCTCTCTCTCTCTCTCTCTCTCATTTGAATGGTGGAATTATAAGTTATTATTAATCCATCGTATTCATTAAGATTCGTGCTTTTGTAAATGACAGTATTTAAAAAAATACTCATAATAGCACAAGTCTACATGATTCCCCATTTCAAACGGGGAGTAGTACTGATTCTCGAAAGCTCTCTCCGTTTACCTTTATTTCCGACTATATTTGTACACATACATAACTGAGGATTTGTATCTCCAATGACAGATTTATAACGCCAAATACCTATTTTTCTCAGCTTGCTTTAGCTTATAGACCATCTCACACGCTGTTTCGGCATGTTATACGATTTTTATTTTTGT
>NC_087217.1:12447031-12489531 GCF_015104395.2 Macrobrachium nipponense
GTAGTAGTAGTAGTAGTAGTAGTATAGTAGTAGTAGCAGGCAGCAGCACAAAAATCCGTCTCACATACGTTTATTTATTTATAAATCGCATATTTTATATTTATATACCCGCTTATACAAGTACTGTTATCATTGGTGTATGTGGTAAGATTATGCGTTGAATATAAGGATTTTAAACTGGTGTGCGTATCAATGACCTTCATTTGTTTTCTTGCTGGGGGCTCCTGTGTAGTCTTGGTACGCTGTGGAATGTTGGATACGTTTCTATATGTTGTGATAATTGTTTGAGAAATGGATTATTTGCTTCCTTGCAATCTTGTATAGGGCGGCAAGTATTAATTTACTACATTCGATTAGAGTATTAGAATTATAACTTGTGGATACCCCTGGCATCTCAACAGAGAGAAATTGTAACAAAATAATAATAATAATAAAGTTTCCAAATCAAATTCAGGAGTTGGGAAATGTCCAGTAGTATATAGCTTCAATATTCATAATTGGTAATAACCCCTGTTGTTGTTAATTGCAGAGGCTGTGCCTTCACTGAAGCCCTACCGCATTTACATGCCCTAATCTCGGAATAATGACTGTCAAATATCTCACGGCAATTAATACCTTGGTTTTCTGCTTTTTTGCTTTCTTATGAAATCATATAACAGGTCCCAGTGGAGGACTATGAATTATAAGCTGGGAGAAATAGTAAAGGCATTGGAGTTTTTTTTTTTAATTGGTTGTATTTTGCTTTTATTATGACGACACATTTAATATTTAATTTAATTTTGATTTTTGGTCGCTTGGTATCCCTGCAGGGGCGTTTGTACCGTCAGTGTGCATCATGCGGTACACTGTAGGTATTACTTAAGGTCCTTTGAAGCGTCTCTTCGGGTCCTAGCTGTAACCCCTTTCATTCCTTTTACTGTACCTCCTTTCATATTCTTTCTACTACTTTACTTTTAATACTCTTTCACCCTCTTCTAACAAATGTTTCATAGCGCAACTGCGTCGCTGACCTGCTGTTACGCCTTTTAAACCTCACACTCTCAGTTTTTCTTTCAGCGCTGAATGACCTCAGAGGTCCCAGCTCTCGGCTTTCGGCCTAAATTGTATATTCTATCTATCGATCTATCCCATATAATAACCCAAAAATAACGAAACGAGAGTCGGTAACTTTTTTATATATATATTCCTTTTCAACTGGTTTAATTAAACGAGTCCGGATTCGTTAATATTCATAAAGCCAGTTCGATAATACGGAATATATTAACTCGACACGCTATTAGCTGTTGGGTTTTTATTTTTTAATTTTTTTTTCGAGGTAGGGTTAGTTTTTTTTTTGTCAATTATAATGTTTAGAAAATGTTGCGTGCTTTGTGCTTTTTGTTTGAGGGTTTTTGTCGGGTTTAATGTTTTTTTCTGAAAGTTATTAAGAAAGGTTTGGAAACAGACTTCTTTTGTGTGTGTGAGTTTTTTTATTAAATTACTTGTGATAGTAAAGGAAATTAGATTGACAATTACAAAGAAAACATTTGATTACCCTAATTTAATGTATACTTATATATGTGTGTATATGTGTATATATATATATATATATATATATATATATATAGTATATATATATATATATATATATATATATATATATATATATATATTATGTTTGTGTGTATTTGTGTATATATATATATGTGTGTGTGTGTTTGTATGCATAAATATATGCGTGTGTACATGCATGTATGCATGCGAGTGCATGTATACATGAAAAGAGCGACAATATATGCAGGCACGCTAAATTGCTGCTATCTGTAGATCTGTAGAGCAGAGGATAAATTAAGTTGTCAAGAGCGATCACCCTTTTAGCAACTGCTTTGTCAAGCAGGTTTTATCGCAGGTTTATCCCGTTGATTGACAGCTCCTCATCTCTGGCGAGTCTGCTCTGATGGATCAATTGATGAGGGGTCACCTGGCTTAGTGAGAGGTTACCTTGCTTCGTGAGGAGTTGCCTAGACTTTTAGGAAGCTGTCTCGCTTTATAAGAAGTTATGTGGATTTTTTGAGAAGTTATGTGGATTTCTGACATACCTAGCCTTCATTATTCCTCCAAGCTGGCCTTTGGGAAGTTACCTGCCTGTGTTGGAAGTTACCTGGCTTTGTGAGAAGTTAACTGACATAACTGGAAGTTACCTGGCTTTGTGAGAAGTTAACTGACATAACTGGAAGTTACCTGGCTTTGTGAGAAGTTAACTGACATAACTGGAAGTTACCTGGCTTTGTGAGAAGTTAACTGACATAACTGGAAATTACCTGGCTTTGCGAAAATTTAACTGAAATACCTGGTCATATGGGAAGATACCTGCCTGTGTTGGAAGTTACCAGGCTTTGCGAGAAGTGAACTGATACGCCTGGCTTAGTGAGAAGTTAGCTAACGTAATTAGGGGTCAAATGAGTTCCTGTGAAGTTATCTGGCTTACCTGGCTTTGTAATTAATTGTCTAGGTTGTCTTCTTTTTTTGAGATTACCTGACGTTCAGATTAATTTGTCGGATAAGTATTTTTTTTCTATAAAGAAATACAGGTTATAATTGCTTCTGTTTTCCGTATAGTTGATTTTTATTCAGTGGTTGGGTTTCCCTGCTTTGTAATCCCCATAGGGAATTAGTGCCATCAGTGCCCCCCACGCGGTGCACGGTAGGCATTACGTAAGGTTCTTTGCAGCGTTCCTTTGACCCCAAACTGCAACCCCTTTTCATTCCTTTTATCGTACCTCCGTTCACATTATCCACCAACTTACTTTCCACCCTCTCCTAACAATTATCTCATAGTAAAACTGAAAGGTTTGCTTCCAGTTACACTTGTAAAACCTCCTTTGCTCTCAATTTTCCTTTCAGCGTTGAATGCCCTCATAGGTCACAGCGCTTGGCCTTTAGTCTAAATTTTATATTCCACTTACAATTCTACTTAGTAGTGTTTTACCTTTTAACTAGGTTCTTGCTGGTGTTTAGTATCTGTTGAAAATTCAAGTATTTGGGTTGAAAATTCCAATATTTGGGTTTGAAAATTTCTGGAGTCAAAAAGGGTCTTATGAATAAACAAAATTAATGGGTATAAAAACATTTCTCGGTACGAAATATTTGCCATGAAAAATACCCTAGTGCGGGGTAAGAAAAGTTCTTATCAGAATGGCCAATTTCTGGTGAAAGGCATGATGGCTCGGGTATCAAAAATAGAAATACCCAATTCGGGTGAAGGTAGAATTTGGCTACATTGGTATGATACGAAAACTAATGGTAAGTGTGGGCCAACTGTGTAGATAGAAATTACCTAGTTTTTGTATAATACAATTTCTGGTTGTCGTCCAAGTCAGAGTTTGCGATTATAATCAAAGGAAAGTTTTGGCATAAAAAATACCCAATCCTGGAATTCGACAAATACCTGGGCATCCTTGTATTAAAAATGAACAAATAAAGGCAAAGATTCGACATTTTAAAAAATGCTTAAATTAGTTATAATGCAAAGCTGTGAATAACTCAAATAAAGAATGTAATTCTATGTAAGTTATAAAGTTGGACCTAGGATGTCATAGGCTTATTTCTATCTTTTATAGATCAGTTTTACGCGTAAGTGAAAATTTACTAGCATAATCTATTCTTATGTTTTGAGTGAACATCATATTAAAGATATTGATATTATTGGAAGGTGCAAGAAATAGATATGATAATATTATTAATAGTAATAACTAATATTATGATTAATATTATCCGGAATTAAAAGAAACAAATTTCAATAATAAGAGATAATAATAGTAGCTTTGTTAATGAAGAAAATGAAAGAGTAACACCAACACCCACGTCATTCGGAGCACAATGCCATCCAAATTGTTCCAGTGTTCTCCAATTGGCCACGACTTCAGCCTAGCAGTGGCCACGTCTGGTCGAGACTGAGAGTAAGCCATACAGTAGGCCTATACCGTTTGAATAGGCTTAAAACCCCCTTCAGCCTACCAATTTTATGGCCTGCTTTGACACAATAGGGCAGCCTACCGGTAAGGAATAGAAGGAAAGAAGATATAAAAGGATAGGGAACAAGGCCTCGCGGATAAGACGATAGTTTACGATGCTCTTAAAGTTGGCGTTTGGAACGATTTCTCAGGATAAAGGGTTTCAGATCCCTCTCTAGCTGGGCGATTTATGGGACGATGGTCTGTCTGTCTGTCTGTCTGTGTGGACGCAAGCTCATCTAGCGGGATTATTAAGGTGGGAAATGTACGTTCTCTTGTATTTACATATATGCGTACGCTTTTTATACAACTACTTTCATTTGTTTAGTCGATTGTTTATTTTGGTTTGATTTTTTTAATATAAAATTTCAGAATGTAATGATAACTCCCCGACTGCTGAAACACTCTCACATACATACATACATACATACACAGTCAAGGAGTTATTTTATTCAACAAAATTTTAAAAATCTAAGAAAAGAATTATTTGTTTGCTTGTGTGTTTGTGTATGTGTGTGTATAATGTGTGGGTGGATATTTCAGCAGTCAAGGAGATGTAATTTTATTCCAAAAATATAAAAATAAATAAAAGTCTCTCTCTCTCTCTCTCTCTCTCAGGCTTTCACTCATTCGGCCTCCATTTTTCCCTTGCCAGCCAACGCACGGGGAGTAAAATCGTTTTGCTTTTATTGCATCTTGTTCTCCCACGCAGAAAGCGAAGTAACTGGTTTAGTAATGCTTAGACTTCTGGCATTCAGGATCAATGCTCATTTTCCCTTCCTCGTCCATTCAGAAAACTGCTTTTGCTCTCTCTCTCTCTCTCTCTCTCTCTACTCCTCTCTCTCTCTCTCTCTCTCTCTCTCTCAGTGTGTGTGTGTACGTTTATTTTCTAGTTTCAGTTAACCTGCGTAGTCGATTGTCCTTTGTTAGGTATTTTTACGTAGTTTTGAAGTGTTGTTTACAAGTTGTTTTGCACAAATGCTGTTGAATGCGCCGGCACACACTTTCTCTCCATTGCCTAACAGGCATACGACTGCAAAGTCTTCTAAAATATAATTATATTTGTTCACACACACACACACACACACACACACACAGTAACCTGGATATTTACGCTAGTTTTAATCTCTGCTTGGTGATCCAATTTGGTTTAGCCATAAAGTCAGAGTTCCTGGCTCCTCTCCCTCTTTTGCGTTAAAAGTCGATGCGTCTAAAGGTAACTGGCGAATCTGTTCCTCCTTCCGCCTCTTTGCTTCGAGGTCAGTGACCCGCTTTCCTCTTCCTCTCTTGACTGAGAAACCCTGCGCTCTTTCTTCTTCCTTTTCGTCTGAAAAGAAAATGCCCTCTCATTGCTTGTTTCCCAATTTTTATGAAGTAGTTGATACATCTTTTCTTGAGATCATACTTCGTGTTTTCCCTTTACCCGAGATTGATTGATTGATGTAAAGTGAACCATGGCGTCACGACAACTTTGGTCATCGACGCCGTCCTTTACCTGAGACATTAAAGGTCCTCCCTCTACGTCTTTTGCCTGCAAAGTATATTCTCTACTTCTCAGTGCCTTAGAAGAGGCTTCTGCTCTTCCTTTGATCAGATGCCTCAGAGCTCCACTTCCCTCTTTTTTGAGAACTGCTTTCTCTACTTCCTCTTTTTCCTGTTGATTCAGTGCTCGTCTGTCCTCTTTCCTTGCGAACTCATTGTTGTCCTTCCTCTTAATGTTTGTGTCACTGCTCCTTCCTTCTCCTCTTTTCATGAAAAGTCGTTAGTCTTCATTATTCTGTTCGTCTTAAAGCCAGTATTCTAAAGAAAATGTTAGCAGCCTCCTTTATTCTGTCTGCTTGTGTCAAAGCCAGTATTCTAAAGAAAAAGTTAGCAGCCTGCTTTATTCTGCTTGTGTCAAAAGCCAGCATTCTAAAGAAAAAGTTAGCAGCTTTATTCTGTTTGTCTCAAAACCCAGTATTCTAAAGAAAACGGTAGCAGCTTCATTCTGCTTGTGTCAAAAGCCAGTATTCTAAAGGAAAAGTTAGCAGCCTGCTGTATTCTGCTTGTCCCAAAGCCAGTATTCCATCTCCCCCTTAACGTTCTGAAAAGTCAGTCACTACTCACCTTTCCTCTTTTCACTGAGGATATAGTGCTCCTCAGTTCTCTGATCTTTGCTTGAGAGGTCAGTGCTCCTTCCTCCTCCTCCTCCTTCTCCTCCTCTTCCTCTTTGCCTGCGAAACCGTTGTCTTGTCAAGAGAAACTTGTAGAGGTCAGGTTGTCCATATAAAGTCGCGCTGTGTAAATTGTGACTCGTACTCAACGCCCTCCGTCCGCCGCTGCGACTAACTTTTCAAAAAATTCGTCGTAAAAGATGTCTCGTGTCCCGTCCCCCGCGAATTGTGTAGCAGATGGTTCCCCCGTAAAGCTTCTTTAAAAATTCTCGCATACTTCTTTTGGGATGGACGTTTCGGAGGAGGGGGATGGTGGGCCAGGGGGCTTGGGGTTATCACTGGGATGTGTGGCAGGTCATGAGGTGGTACCCGGGGAAGGATGAGGGACGGTCTTCGAAAAATACACCTGATCGCTGGGTCCCGGTTGAAACATACTGCCGAGCTGCACCGAGGACAGGCGTAAATAAAAACCCTTTATACTTCAGAGATTGCTCCGATATATTATGATTTGAATTACCCTGCTCCAGCACAGAGAGATTGTTAAATACAATAGCAAAAATACATTGAGCACTATCCGGTAATATGTCATGTTGATGAAGGGCTATGCTTACTGTCCAACGCGTTTTCATTAGCAGGGCCGTATATCACCCAAATATGGCATCTTTGGTTCGGGTTTGGTGTTCGGGCGGTCGGGAGGGGGACAGGGAATGTGCAAAGAAAACGGGAACCGCCAGGGGTAACGCAAATACGCACGAGTATAGATATGCTTTCTGCGGCGTAATTATTGCCGGCGCCGACCTTTCTGCGTCCTCTCTGATAGAGCTCCGGGACAGACCGTTTTTCTGAGACTGGGATGATAGGCCTTAGAAAATAACCTACATTTAATGAGTGTGCAATATCAGATGTTATAGACCATGACACCATGATTTCGGCGAAGTACACATTGGAATGTGTAGCATGTCAAACCTTTAGATTTTACTCGCTTTTTATCGAAATGATAGTATAAGAGCTAAATAGCAACTTGGAAAGGAATAAATATAATCATTCAATATCGTGGGACTTGGGTAATTGATAAAACCTATGACCATAATAAAAGGAGAGGCTGGTTTGCCTGTGGCCCCTCGAACGCAAATTTTCCAGAACCAAACTTCTCTGCTCTAATTCAGAAGCAACAATACCTAACAAGAGACCCTGGCGCTTCAGCTTTGGAAGGAAACGCCATTATATCATAGAGGGGCTGACTTGGTGACGGTCCTATTAAAAAGAGGTGGTGATCTTCTTCCCCAAGTGGAAAGAGGCAATAATATAAAAAAAAATAAAAAGGGTCTCTTTGAGTTAAGTGAAAAGAGATCGTATTAAAATGATAGACCTTTGAAAAGAAACAACAACGTCCTTCCCGATCTGAAGGGAGGGGGCCATACTGAAAAGAAAAAACATCCTTTATCATTAAAGTGGAAGCCATATTGAAAAGAAGCAAGAAACTTCTCTTGAGGTAAATGGAAGGAACCCATGTTAACAGGAGGCAGTGGTTTTTCTGTATCCTCTCTAAAGTAAGTGGCAGGAGGCCATACTGAAAAGAAACATTAGTCATTATGCAGCGAGTCGATGACAACCATTTTTCGAAAAGAAACTGTATCCTTTTTGAAGTTAGTAGGAGGAGGTCATATTGAAAAGAGACAGTGGTCTACCTGCAGCGAGTCGAGAACGACCATTTGGAAAAGAAACAATATTATGTCCTATTTAAACAGAGTGGCAGGAGGCCATATTGAAAAGAGATCGTCTGCAGCGAGTCGACGACGACCATTTCGAAAAGAAACGATATCCCTTCTGAATTAAGTGACAGGAGGCCATGTTGAAAAGAGACGACCATTGTCTCTTTTCAGCAGCGAGTTGAGGACGACCCTATCGAAAAGAGACAATGACCTCCTCCTCCTCCTCCTCCTCTGAGCCTTAAGTGGTTACATCGTCTTAATAGCCGTACCCAAAGCCAGTCCCTCATGCTGTTCGCAGCGTCAAGGGAAGAAGAAAAATGGAGGGTCATTTGTCGGGGCATTGCAATGGAGCTGAGTATAGTATAATATATATATATATATATATACGCCCGCGAATGATTTGTCATTGCTTGGGCAAATCGACATGCCCCGGGGCGTATAATTAGGCGGCATAAATAACGTTCGGAGGTACTGCCTGGTCAAATATGCCTTTTGTGTTGAGAGGGAGCGAAGTAACTGACCGACGCTTGTAAAAAATTCTTTGATTTTTTTTTCCTAAGTTTCTTTTCCTGGGTACATCTGTTCTAAATTTCGAGATAGACTATGCTGATTGGGTTGGTGGTTATACTGATGTGGCTGGGTTATGTATCTGAAAGTGGCTCTAATTTTCTGAATGATATGTGAGTGGTATATTACAGTTATTGGTATCAATTAATGCCTAGGATCTTTACTAACAATGTATTTTGTATTAGATAAGAAAAAGGCTGTAGGTTAGTGTCCGTCGATGGCATATAGTCCCCCGTCGTCTTCCCAAACACACACAAAATTAGATATTAAGATTAAAAATGTAAACGTCCTGGTAAAGAATGCAGAAAAAATACTGTAATAATAGGTCTTGTTGTCTTATATATTATAATAATGTCCGACTTTAGCTTTCAGTCCATGATGAAGGATGTATCTATGATTTAATTTGTAATGGCATCTTACTTTAAATTTCAACATTTCAACTTTTATCCTTATTGTATGACGTTTAAGGTTCGTACTCCCGTAACGTATTATTTCAGTTTATTTTCTTTTAATAAATCTTTATTCAATCAGTTTATTCTCTTTTAATAAATGTTTATTCATTCACTAATTGAATTTGGCTGATTCTTCACTTCCTTCAGCAGTCATTTTTATCTTGTTTGTAAATTTTGCCGTTCTGATGTCATTGGTTATATTCTAAAAGCGTGAACATATGCAGGGGAATAATAGCTATAATATTTAATAAAGCACACTCACAAACGCGAATTACCTTTTAGACTACGACTTAAATCGTCTCCCAATTTTTTCAAGATGCAACTTTTTCGCTCCGTTTTTTTTCAGTCCTTTTACGTTCTTTTTATATTAGAGCATCTAATGAACTGAATCTTATCTAGCGTCTTGTTTGGGCTATCAGAGGCAAACTAGAAACCTGTTTGTCCTGTTGGTTCCCGTCGCAAAAAAGGGTGATTCTCTGTGCACAGCTGAGGGAAAAGCCCTTGGCCGGGCGATGGTATCCTGTGGCGTTAAATTAATGAGATGAAATCAGGGCTAACGAATGAGTAGATACGTAGAAAGAATGAGTGATGATTGCGCAGAAATACAGGGTGATAATTGTAAAGAAAAAGGGATAAGCTGAAATAGAGGCAGAGATGTAGGTAATAAGGTGAACGAATTTAAAATTATGAAGGAATGAGGTGAAATCAAAGGGAATTAAGTTCATTTTTAACAAATAAGCTGATGAATGAAGACGAAAAAAAAAATGAAGTAAATGCAGGCGAATAGGTAGAGAAATGGATTAACCAAGATGAAAAGAAAATAAATAAGGTAAGTGAATTGGCAGATTAACTGATTTATGTAAGAAAAGGAAATGATGAAGTAGATAAACCGATTTTAAGAATGTGAGAGAGAGAGAGAGAGAGAGAGAGAGAGAGAGAGAGAGAGAGAGAGAGAGAGAGAGAGCAGATATCTAAAGATATTAATCAAAGGTAAAAATGCAATCGTAGATGATGAAATCAAAGTATATGCTTAGCCAAATTAATCAATGCAGGTGAAATAAGGAGGAAAATGAGAGGCTTTTAACATACAGTAATAGGTAACTACATGGGTACACTGACGAAAGTAGGTAAAAAATAGTGAATGAAATTAAATCACTGTAAATAAGTGTGCTTATTTACAAAGTTCAAGGATAAATATTAGTGTTCGTGCACTTCCTTTAACACTTTATTACCCTAGTTCACACCGTAATTTTGGTTTATTATCATTATTTACGGATCACCGTACTATTATATACCTGCTTGTTAAGTCATTTTCGTTCTGTCTGTCCGCCTATTACCATAACCACGTGAAAAGTAACGAATGGATTTGGATTAGACTTGGCGAAGGCATTCATTATGCATCTCCTTCCAGGCGATTAACGTTTTGTAGATCGGAGCTGGATCATATTTCACTTTAGAAACCTCCGTGGATCTTCGTCGATAACGTTCCGTTTAGTAGAAGCTCGGTTCTTTAACAGGCAGTGATTATATTGGTTTCCGAAGAATATCCACACTGGATAAATACCAATATGAAAATAATTGATCATGTTTATTGATCTTGCACATCAAGTTACTCGTTTTACTCAGTCATTTGTAGACTTTACTGTCGCTTACGTCCAGGTCTGGAGAATTCTGTAGACCTTAGTTTATGTAAATCAGCTTCAGAAAGTGTATTGACTGAGAAAATAGTATAAAATGAACGATCGCTTTCGTAGCAAATAAATGCCTTAAATAGAAAGTCAACACAAATTTGGATTAAAGCCAAAAAAAAATTTGTTAAACCTTGGCGAAAGAATCAGTCAATTCAGCGTTAAAATGTGATTCTCAAATAGTTAGAATATATTTTTTTAAATAAGTATCCTTTCTGTATATTAAAGGCTTTGAAATGAATTTGACTTTCATAGCTAATAAGTACCCTTAAAATATGCAGCTCAAAAAATGAAGGCTTGAACTAACTTGGGAAACGGTTATCCTTTAGTCAAGAATTTGAGAGCAAAAAACACCTTTTAACGGATACAAGAAAAGGGTTGTGATCTTATCGCCATCTCTGATCAGATTGGCACAATTATGTCGCTTACTAGCACGAGGAAGTAGATAAAGAAAAACCAGGCAAGGTGTATTTAAAAAAAAAGGAGAGAGAGAGAGAGAGAGAGAGAGAGAGAGAGAGAGAGAGAGAGAGACGAACCTTCCAGATGTCTTTGAACTGCTTAGAATTGAGAGAATAGGATTAAAATAAGTCTCTTTATGCTGACTTATTAACGGGATTTTCTCACATCACATATTCCCTCTCCTCTCTAACCCTATTCCGTCGCTTGTGTCTTCTCCCTCCCTCCCCCCTTTATCTCCCCCCATCCCACCCCCAACCCTCCCTCCCCCTCTCCCTCCCTCACAAAGTATGATAGCATTGGTAAGCTACAAAGGTCCCTCTTTGATCCGTAGGACGGTCTTTGAGTGATATCCTAGACCATGGTCTAAGAAGGGCCATGCCCCTAGACAGCTAGACAGTGAGAACAGGCGTCCATACGCTCTTCTCTGGCACTGAGATTAACCTCATTGTGCGTTTTTTTTTTCTTTATACTAAACATCACATCTTGTGTTAACCTATTTGTTATTTGATTCATTTTCCCACTTTATAGACCTATTTGTTGTTTGATTTCGTTTTCCATTTTATACTATTTTCAATCGTTTTTTATTTTATCTTATTTCTCTTATTTTATACTTTTTTCAATCGATTTTTATTTTATCTTATTTTCTCTCTTATACTTTTCATCTTTAAATTTTCTTTTCTTTAGGACACCTCTCTCTCTCTCTCTCTCTCTCTCTCTCTCTCTCTCTCTCTCTCTCTCTCTCTACAGCTTAACTGGATTACTTTTTAGCCATTTGCATTCCGGATCTTTTTGCCTTTTTCCTTTCTCGTTTATTCTTCTTACTATTATACTTATCCTTGGCTTCCTTGGGAGGGATTAGAAAGTGAATACCAGGTTACAACTGGGTATTCACTTTCTAAGCAAAATTGTTATATCTCGGATTTAACCTCTCTCTCTCTCTCTCTCTCTCTCTCTCTCTCTCTCTCTCTCTCTCTCTCTCTCTCTCTCGGAAGCTGGATGACCGTATAGTAAGTGGGATATTTTCTTGCGGCCTTTTTTTCGATTCTCGGTTCTCCTGTTATCTAGTCTAGAGTGCCATATATTTATTACGAAGTTTTTATTTTTGAACTGGGGTTTCCACAATAGCTACGACACCTTTGACTATTTGATTATATCCATTCAGTAGCAAAACGGTTAACATTCATTCCTTAACAGCAGTGATGAGTTCATTTACTATTAAGATGAACATTACAGCCACATTTGCCTATTTGATTATATCCATTTTATTTTATAGCAAATCGTTTAACTTTCATTCCTTAACAGCAGTGTTGAGTTAATTTACTTCTAAGACGAACATAACAGCTACATTTGGCTATTTGATTATATCCATTTTATTTTATAGCAAAACGTTTAACTTTCATTCCTTACCAGCAGTGTTGACTTCATTTACTATTAAGACGAACATAACAGCTACGGCACCTTTGGCTATTTGATTATATTCACTTAATAGCAAAACGGTCAACATTCATTTTTTAATAGCAGTGATAAGTTCATTTACTATTAAGACGAACAGAGATCAAGAAAGACTGGCTCTAAATATGAAGGAAATGCTCCAAGCATGGATTTGTTAAGTGAAATATATTTTGAATTCGATCATTATATTTGCACTGGGCTGAAATAAACATCGTTTTCGTGATCGTCTTGCGACGGATAACTGTTGTAACTTCACGCTCCACGCCCAGGAATCGTGGCGAGGTGAGAAAAAGGGAGTTATCTTTATTTACAAATTGAATTTCAAGGTTTCAGAAAAATAGAATTTGTTTTTTTTCACAAATAGAGTGTAAACAGGTGGGTCTCTGTAGAGGGTTAGTGCCGTCAGTGTACCTCACACGGTGTACTGTAGGCATTACATGGGGTCTTTGCAGCGTCCCTTCGGCCCCTAGCTGTAACCGTCTGTCATTTCTTTTATTGTACCTTTGTTCGTATTCTCTTTCTTCCATCTGACTTTCCACCCTCTAAAAAATTGTTTTCTAGTGCAACTGCGAGGTTTTCCTTCTGTTACACCTTTCAAACATCACTGTCAATTTCCGTTTCAGCGCTGAATGGCCTCGTAGGTTTCATTGCTTGGTTTTTGACCTAAATTCTATACTCCATAGTTCCTCGTTGGACGAAGTTCGCTCCCCGCTCTGGTGATTAGAAAGTCATTTCTCAATATAATGTGGTTCGGATCGCACAGTAAGCTGTAGGTCCCGTTGCTAGGCAACCAAGTGGTTCCAAGCCACGTAAAAAATATCTAATCCTTCTGGCCAGCCCTAAGAGAGCTGTTAATGAGCTCAGTGATCTGGTTAAACTAAGATATACGTATCTATACTCTATTCTAAAAAGGCGGTTGCAGTACCTTGCTTTAATATTTACCATACGTCTTTTTCCCCTCCCGTAGAGGATGGCGTCGGAAAGGTACTTCCTTGAGGTATATCAGCAAATCTCCATGGATGAGGTGTTGCTTTGATATAATTTTTTTTCCAATTTCGTTTTTCTTAATTTAATCGTATTTTCTTCTTCACCCCGTGTGATGTTGCCCATTTACAGCTTCGGGTACTGGTATCTGGGAGGGCGGAAATGATTTGTAAGAGCTATTAAGCGCGTAAAACGTAGTAATATACTACATTATAATTTTTTTCTGTATTTATATGTAACTGGGGACTTTTCATATACGTGAATCTGTTGAAAAGACTTTGTCAATTTAAGATTGAACATTTAACTTTTCAGCGTAACTGATATCCTTACATCTAAATGACTAGTCTAGTTGAAGGTCGTGGTCAGTTTGCTAATATTTTTTGTTTTTATCTTTCATGTATATTATTTCTTTTCTTTTGGTGTAGGTTATTATCGAAAATGAAGAACAAAACCTTTACTTTCATCTTTTACAAGGAGTTAGTTGTTAGTAAAACTTTTTCCATACTCAGAGCCGTAATTTAAGTTTTTTTTTTCATTACATGCAAATAATACTTTCCAAGGAAAGGGAGTAGTTAAAGTATAGCCAAGTAAAACATCCTTAGTCTCTCTCTCTCTCTCTCTCTCTCTCTCTATTAAATATTACTCAATGTTTCCTTTAACAGACATTGTTTTCAGCGCCCTACCTAGATGCCCCTGGCACCCATCCACCCAACCACCACACGCAATCTCTGTCTCCGTACGGGTTGTTCTTCCACCTCGACTCTTGGCCCCCTAGCGGGTATAGTGTTGTTTAGGGGATGTCCTGATTTTTTGTTCCTTGCGCGCTGTTGGTCCTTATGGCGAACTCAAGGATTTCAGAGTCCTTATTTTGTTCTTCGTCTGTGTTTGTTTCGTGTTTGTGTTCGTAGCAGATGGATTATCTGATTTATTTTATCCCTCTCCCTTGTTTGTGTGTCAGAAAGGCGAAGTATCGAATGACAAGCGAGGAAATTATTTTTCTGAAGATTTTCGTTCTGAACAAAAGTCTTTTTGTGTCAGCATTTTTGCTGGTTGTCGCGCGTACGTGGGCAAGATCCCTCAGATCGAATTGTTACTGAATATTAAGTATGTTTCTGCATCAGTTTACCTGATAATATTTTTTCTAATTCACCAGATAATCTGGAATTTTTTAAAAATTTACCTGATAATACATATTTTTCTATCTTTTTGCAGTTCTTAGATAGAGATATCAGATAATATATTTTCTAAAATACTTAGTAATCTGGAATTTTTCAAATATTCACCTGTTAATGTATATTTTTCTATCTTTTTGCAGTTCTTGGAGATATCAATAATATTTTTTTCTAAAATACCTGATAATCTAGAATTTTTCAAAAATTTACTCGATAATATAATATATGTCTATCTTTTTGCTGTTCTGAGATAGAGATATCAGATAATATTTTTCTAAAATACCTGATAATCTGGAATTTTTAACAAATTTACCTGATAATATATATTTTTTCTATCTTTTTGCAGTTATTAGATAGAGATATCAGATAATATTTTTTCTAAAATACCTGATAATCTGGAATTTTTCAAAAATTCACCTGATCAATGTATATGTTTTTTCTTCTTTTTGCAGTTATTAGATAGAGGATATCAGATAATATTTTTTCTAAAATACCTGATATCTGGAAATTTTTAAACAAAATTTACCTGATGATATATATTTTTCTATCTTTTGCAGTTATTAGATAGATATCAGATAATATTTTTCTAAAATACCTGGTAATCTGGAATTTTTCCAAAATTTACCTGATAATTATAATAATACAATATATATATATAGATAATATTAGTTATATATATATATATAATATTCATAATGCGATATTTTTTGACCAGTTGCTTAGAGATATCAGATACTATTTTGTCCTAAAATACCTGATAATCTGGAATTTTCGAAAATTTACCTGATAATGTATATTCTCTATCTTAGATAGAGATATCAGCAAAATTTTGAATTTTAAAAGGACAAGGAAATCTGTTGTCTTTAGGTATTATATAAAGCTTTTGTCGTCCTTCCAGGAGGACGAAAATATTTCAAATCACACGGAAAATAAGATGGAAATCAGTATGAAACCTGTATGAACTGCAAGATGCTATGGCAATGTATTTGAGAACATACCCAGGTCATCGGTGCCAAAGACCGTAGTCGAAGTAACGACGTGGTAAATGATTCAAGACATTTTTCTTGATTTTTGAATGCTAGTTATCATTTTTTTTTAAATTATAACGAGTCAATCAATTTTGCAGCTCCCCTTTTCAGGGACGTCAACAACCTTGAAAATGATATTTGTTGACTATATTGTGTTCATCCTCAATTCGGCTTGACCTCGTGTTGCAGAATTGAGATCTGGCTTCAAATCCGTCCTATAACTCGTCTAGCTTCCTCTCATATAAGGAGTTGGCCGGAGAGAGAGAGAGAGAGAGAGAGAGAGAGAGAGAGATCCAGCCAGTCAGTTCCTAAGGAATTTATTATTTGGCTCCAGAGCTCCAGCCAGTCAGTTCCTAAGGAATTTATTATTTGGCTCCTTTTAACTCTGCACTTCCTGAGACCGCTTTGTGTTTTTATACGTTGGAAATGACTGAGGAAATTGGTTTTTCTATATTTAGGATCCAGCTCAACTAAGAGAGTCTGTGTTTATGTGCCGATTTGTTTATATGCATATGAAATTGGTTGTTATGTTTACAGACGTAGATATGTTCTAGGTTTAGTCATGCTGTATAGATAGCAGTAGGATGTAGGAAGAGCATTTATTTATTTATATTTATTTATTTACGCAATCAATCTTCACCTTCTACACTTATTTCTTCCCTGCTAAAGATCGCTACTGTTTATCGTTATCATTTTTGAATAATAAGTCATTCATTTTTTCTTTTAAACTGTGTGATTATAATGTCTCGGGTATAATTGTTTTAATCTGTTAGCCGAGTGGCTGAGGATATTTCACTAATAATAATGATAATAACAACAGTTAAAAAATCCTCATAGTAGCACGAGTCTTCAAATGGAGAAACAAATCCACAGTTATGTAAATGTGCATATATTTAAATTTAAAATTTTAAGGATAACTTTCGGGAATCTGTTCGTTTTCCCTATCCTTAAAGTTTTAAATTTAAGTAATGTACATTTACATAACTGTGGATTTGTTTCTCTAATAATAATATAATAATAATAATAATATTATTATTATTATTATTATTATTATTATTATTATTATTATTATTATTAGTATTATTATTATTATTATTATTATTATTATTATTATTATTATTAATTTGCCTGAGCAATTAGGACAATCCCCACTTAGAGCAAGAGTCAAGGATTCCTGCCACCCCTCTGGAAGTGACTATTATTTATCTTTATTTTTATTTACCGTCTCTCTCTCCTTTCACTAGATAAGCAACAATACTTTCAAATAAGTCATTATCTTTACTTTGTGATCTGTAGTCATATGTTTACTGGGAGATTTAATTTGATATTCCCCCAAAGAAATGGTCAGCACTGTTATCTTTATGACATTCATTTTTTTCTTCATTATTTTCTTCTATGATACTCGAATCGCCTTTTTAAAAGACAAGGCTATCGTCGATATCGGTATTTTATTGTTTTATACCTTATTCATATCTTCTTTTTTCATCTCTCGATATGAGCAAAAGGAGAAAAAGGATAAGGCTAACAGATATCTCCCCTTAAGAAAAAAGAAAAAGAAAAAGGGTATATAAAAAAATTTCCAAACCAGTTTTGTCTTTTTTTTTTCATGTTATTCAATTTTCTCATACCTGTACTCTTTCTTCCGATCTCCCGATATAACAGAAGTAGAAGAGAATGACAGACAGAAAACTGCTGTTATATACAAAAAAGACAAACATTTACCGTCTTTCAATTTCTTTTTTATTATTTTCTTACGTGTTCCATTCGGATCCCAGATATAATAACAGAAAGAAGCAGAAGAGGAAAAAATTGACTGACAGAAACGTAACATTGGGATCCCAGATATAAAATAAAGAAGAATAAAAAAGAAAAATAACTGACAGAAATGTAATTCCACACACAAAAAAACTTTGCATCGAACGACGCAACCTTGGCACCGACTCTGTTTCGAAGCGGCAACACGCGATAGCCCGTCCAGATAGATAGAACTTTTAACTTTTGTCTCGGGGCGGCTAAATAAGGCAAGTGGCCTTTGCTGCCAAATAAGAACAGGACTAATACTTACTTAGGCACCGAGAAAGATAAATATCTAGCATCATCGGTGAACGGCTCTGGCGTACCTGGAGTGTGTGTGTGTTTGTGGTGGTGTGTGTCTGTGTATGCTCTTGTGTATGAATGATTTGGTGCATCGTATTTTCCGCTGTGAATTGGTTTCGTTAAGTGTTTTTACTTGCGAGTGTTGTTTATTGATGATCTATTTTTGTATGGGGTGGAAGTAACAGTGGTTGTTTTTTCATTTGTTTGTGTTTCATGGGTTTGTGTATATGTGTCTTATATGTTGTATGTGAATATGAAGTATTTTTTCTTTGCTGGTGATGGCAGTGTGTATTGGTTGTATAATTGTAAGATTTTTTAATCATTATTGTAATTTTTTCCAAGGTATTTTGTATTGTTTCTCAGGGCAGTGATTTTATTTATTTATTTATTTACTTTTTACAATTACTGTATTGTTTTCTGAGCAGATAGGATCGTTTTTTTTTTTTTTTTTTTTTTTTTTTTTTTTTTTTTTGTGTAAGGATTCTTGCGTGCTGCTGCACACACGTCCCAGACACGAATGCTTTATCCTGTATTTTCCCCCCATTCCCTCTTAAGGATTTTCGTCTTCGAATCTTGACGTCTCACTTGCAATTTACACGTTCGAACGTTACTTTTATTATACCTCGTAAAGAGACTGTTTTTGATCAGATAATCTTATGCGAAATGGTTTTGCTCATCAATGGAATGAGGGGGTTTTTTGACTGATGGATTGATTGATTGAATAAACTGACCATAAGGCAACAATGGTCTAAGATGCCTTGCAGTCTGTTGGGTGTGTTATTTGTTAGAGGGGAGTAGCAGATTATATATATATAGGCGATTTGATAAACCATGACGGATATTGTTTTCTATTTCAGTAAGCTGATATATATATATATATATATATATATATATATATATTATATATATATGTGTGTGTGTGTGTATGTATGTATATTATATGTGTATATATACAGGTTTTAAAAAAAAATAGTATATATATAATATATATATGTATGTGTGTGTATGGTGTTGTGTGTGTGTGTATTCTGGAATACAGTCAGTCCGGCCGTGCCCAAAGATAGCGTAAATTTTTTGTCGGTAAGTATCGGTTGCATACGTTGCTGATATGCCCCGGGTGTAGTAGGGCAGGCAGCACCCACTTAGGACATCCCAAATCTGTTAGGGTGCATGGGGCATGTGCGTGCGGCGTGTGATCTACTCACCCATCGCACGATTTCCTTGAGCTTTTGTAATTCTCTCTCTCTCTCTCTCTCTCTCTCTCTCTCTCTCTCTCTCTTGGTAAGGGCGTCTTGTAATGCCCCCTCCCCCACACCCCCTTTTCGTTGCCACCGCATGTAGATTATTATTGTTTTTATTTCATATACCTAAATTATTCGTTAACTTAGATTATAATTTTTTAAATAGTTCTGTTTTATGTTATCAATTAATAACCATATTTTACTGGCGTGTAATGTTTATTTATTTATTTGGTTATTTATTTCATTGACGTATGTTGTATGTAAAGAATGGTTTACAAAAAAAATTGGCAAATATACATACATACATACGCACTAGCTTGTTTATAGAAGTTTGTTACTGGTTTGACACAAAGGTATTGAGAAGACGTTTGAGAAAAATTAGGCTTAACAGGATTTAATGAATTAGATGTTTATTTCTTTAATCTGATTTCATTGTCTTTATGCTTCCAGGCAAAGGCTGTAATTGTACTCGTATTATTGTCTACGTTATTTCTCCTTTTCTAGACTGACATTGGTTGCGTAATTGTGGAGGGAAGTAGAGCTGTGCTGGAGACCTTATAGGATTTTATATTATGTACCTGGAGATAGATAGAGAGAGAGAGAGAGAGAGAGAGAGAGAGAGAGAGAGAGAGAGAGAGAGAGAGAGAGAGAGAGATAAATCTGTTCTGATGAAAGATCGAATGGTTGAGAGTGAACCCAAGACGTGTATTGTTTTGTGGTAAAAGACACTAGTTGAATTTAGAGAAATCGATGGAGATGTAGTTTCATGAAAAGCATAACGAAAGTAGACAGTAACCTATTTCCATTAAACGAAAACCAGACAAGAAATAATGGATGGAAACTAGAACTGAAGAGATACAACACATCCCATTGCGGTAACTTCTTTACATACAAAATATGTGACACATGGAATAAACTGCCACCAGAAGTTGTAAACAGCAGTAGTGTGGAAGGGTTTAAAAGAAAGCTAGACAAAATCAATAGGACACTGTGAATGAACAGTAAAACCTGCTCTTAGAGATAAGGGAGCACACGATGTCTCCTCGGATGGACTAAGAAGTCTTTGAGGCATCCTAATCCCTGTAACTCCTTGTAACTCATGTGGGCAAAGTAACATGCTGAATTTTCACCTGGTCACCCATTACATTACATGACGCTACATTACACCAGAAAATGACACGATTTTACGTTGGCTATCATGATAACTTTTCTTCTATCATTTTTTCCAATCGACTTCTCGTAGTTTCAGCAAATCGACACTGACTCAGTTTTAATGAGAGAGAACTTGACTTATACGCTTCGCTTTTCCGTAAGGGTTCAAAGCGGCTGCCATGTTGAAAAGTGCCTCAGGGATTCTGTCTCTCTCTTTCTCTCTCTCCTCTTGTTCTTTTTCTCCTCTATCTAATTTCACGGTGTGATTTTTAGCTTAGCGTTTTTGGGTCTTGCTTTATATGAGCGTATTAATGAGTTTTAAGAATTTGACTGAGCAGGGGAAGCAGGAGAGAGAGAGAGAGAGGGATGCCCTAGGTGGTTTGTTCTTTGTCTTTGATCAGAAGAAGAGGGGAGGAGGAGGAGGGAGGGGAGGGAGGAGAGAGGAGGAGGAGGAGGAGGAAATTTGTGTCGAGGGGAAATAAGATTCATCTACCTTAGTTTATCGCTTCTGACAATAGCAAAGTGATGGATCTCCCTGACCGCGGCGTCTATACCTCGCGAAGAACTGTCCGCAGGATTATCAAAAGCGCCATTTTTTCAGCCGATCTGGGCAATCCATTTAGTTTTTTTCTCTCGCAGTCGACGGCTTAAGGATACATATACCCTTGCCCTGGCGTTTGTGCAAGGTAACCACAGAGCAAGAAGAATGGCGACGGAAAGATGTCGGGTGATATTGCAAACACCAAAAAGTTGGTTTGGTTTGGAATAATTCAAGGTCAGGAAAAGAGTTGTTGGTTGGGGGGTTAGGGGAGAGGGGAGACGAGGAAGAAGTGTTAGGGTGGGATGTCAAGATGGCTGCGATTACATCATTATGGTTAATAATTACAAAGCACGGGGAAAGAAGCGGGAATTTTTAGTTCCCAGAAGCTGATGGCGGGGTCTTCAGTGGCCCCCGGTCTGGTCGACCGGTATGCCTTGAAATGCCCTAGCCGGTGGGCACGCTCCCTTTAATTGGGCGCCCTTGGGCTGGGATTCGCCCGGAGGTCACTCTGACTTAAAGGATGAAGCCTCGTTTCTTTTCTTTAATTTGTTATTAGGGTGGAATGCCGCTGTTGGTTTCTCAGGCCGAGAGTGATTTAGGTGGTGTGTCTTGTGATGTTCCTCCGGACTCAGAGGTCACTCTGAAGGTCGTTCGGAAAGCTCTCTTCCTTTTTTTTTTTTCTCTTCTTCTTCTTCAAACTTTTCCGGAGGGTTTGAGCTGTTTTAAGGGTAATGGTGATAATGATCAGTAGCTGGACGGGTGGAAAATCCACGGGAAAAGCGTGATCCTGACATTTACATGAAATGAGGAATATGACTGAAAGTCTTTGCTGGGTTATATAATTAATGGGAGGTACAAAAAAAATAATTGTTCACTGCTGTCGAGGATAGCAAGACTGAAAAGGGCACAAAAATCATACAAACAGGTTATTATTATTAGTTTATTATTATAATTTTTTTTTTTTTTTTTTTTTTTTTTTTGCTCTATCACAGTCCTCCAATTCGACTGGGTGGTATTTATAGTGTGGGGTTCCGGGTTGCATCCTGCCATCCTTAGGAGTCCATCATTTTCTTCTTACTATGTGTGGCGTTTCTAGGATCACACTCTTCTGCATGAGTCCTGGAGCTACTTCAGCCTCTAGTTTTTCTAGATCCTTTTCAGGGATCTTGGGACGTGCCTAGTGCTCCTATGATTATGGGGTACGATTTCCACTGGCATATCCCATATCCTTCTTACTTATTTCTATTTTCAGATCTTGATACTTTATTATCCATTTTTTTTTTTTTTCCTTTTTTTTTCCCATTATTATTATTATCATTATCATTATTATTATTTTTGTTATTATTATTTTATCGAATAATGCAAAGAACAATCGAGTTCCGTAAATGATGAGGATAAAATAAATCTCAGTTTACTCATAAAAATACACTTCAAGACCTTCAAGCTTAACAAGTACTACTGTCCTCATCGTCAAAAATAAAAGGTCCAAGTTCATCCCCATGATTATTAACGTTATTAGATGCTGTCAGAGCGCTCTCTCTCTCTCTCTCTCACACACACAAAGCAACCCTCCTCCAGCATCAGGCACAGAATCATGCAGCACTTGAACTGTCCGATGTAAGCACCTCCGTCACACCTTCGTCTAATTTGGATTCGTTCAGGCAAATCTCCAGCGGCAATTAATGAGGCTTTTCGGGCCACCTGGTGTACGTGTGTGTGTGTGTGTGTTTGTGTGTATGTGCGCGAACTGACTCGTGACTCGACCGATAAGCATGAGTTTTTTTTTTTTTTTTTTTTTTTTTTTACTCCTGGAGTTTTTAATGCTTCCCGTAGGCGTTAGATTATCCAGTAGCAACCTGTTGTTAAATAGGATTTTCATTGCCGTTGATATGACCCCCGGGTTGTGGGGGGGGGGTGGGTGGGGGGGGGGGGGGGGGGGGGGGGGGGGGGAGGGGGGCTTAGTTCAGTCTCTCCGGGTCGTGGGTGATTTTGCCATTTCGTACCTTTTAGGACCTAGGCCGAGGGAGTCGCGTCGTCGTTTTTATTACCCCCTTTTTGTTTTGATGTCTTTTGCTATTCTTGGTTTTTGCTTCGCTTCTTCAACGTCTGCTTCCTGTTGCTTTCTTGTTTTAATCTATTATTCTAATATCCATTTTTTTTTAGATTTTCTTTTGTTTTTCGTTATATTCTTTATTTCATTGTGAGTTTGCTTTCAAGTCATGTGTGTAGTATGTATCTCTCTCTCTCTTTCTTTCTTTTATTATTTTTTTTTATTTTTCCTTTACTAATATTCTTGTCAGCTTTTTTTTCATATCCTTTGTTTTTGTTAATTTCTTGAAGGATGATCAGTTTGTTGATGTTCGTAACAAGGACCATTCTCCCAAAACCTGATATTTGCTTTATACTTGAACATATTTATGCTTCATAAACTTAAGTTTGCCTATTTTCACCAAAAGAAAGATCTCGTGTATTTTGGACGTTTTTAGCCAAAGGAATTCATATTTGATTGCTAGTGAAAATTACGTCGCCTACTGTCTGGCTTTATTCCCGAAATCTCGATTTTCGACATTATCAACGTCAGCTAGGGTCATTTTGAAATGTCCTCTGTGTACGTATGTATGCAATTCCCCCCTCCCCTACAACCGAACCCATTCATATTTGTATTGTTTGCGTACGTGTATTATCAGCGACAGCGGAGGTGCTCTGCGACAAAGATATGGGACAGCCAGGCAATGGGGGTTGCTTTTTAAGGGAACCATTCTTCGGAGGGTACGAACTCGGGTACGTCTCTGTTCATTGGATGCTCATTTTAATGTCTCTCATTTGGGGCGGTCGTGGCGGGGGAGGGGTAGGGGGAGGGGGCGGTTGAAATAAGAAAATTATTATTATTATTATTATCATCCGGTGACCTCGGTGCTTGGTCGACTGTTGTTGGTTGTACTTAGTTGTGTAAAGGGCAGTAGGTTAATATCCCCATCCCAAAACAATTACTGAGAATTCTCTCTCTCTCTCTCTTCTCTCTCTCTCTCTCTCTCTCTCTCTCTCTCTATTACATATATATATATTATATATATATATATATATATATATATATATATATAGATAGAGATATATATATATATATATGCATGGTGTGTGTTAATAATCAGTACGCATTCCCACATGTCATTCCTTCAGCGTGGAGAGACCGAGACTTCGTACGGAAGAATAGGAACGCAAATGAGACCTTTTTAAGTCCCGATTGTGCAACCGTTCCTATCTCTCTGTACCTGTCTCCTCTGTTTCATTTAAAATATTATTATCATGCATTAAACTCTCTCTCTCTCTCTCTCTCTCTCTCTCTCTCTCTCTCTCTCTCTCTCCTCTCCTCTCTCTCTCTCGTTGATAGTTCTGAAGTAATATTTATCAGATTCATATTTTCTCGGATTTCTAAATGTTGTATTTGCGTGGATTACTTACGAAGCGAATTGAAATCACTAATACCATAAGCTGTTTTCCTAAGCCTTTAGAATATTGGAGAGAGAGAGAGAGAGAAAGAGGCGAGACGAGAGAGAGAGAGAGAAGAGAGAGAGAGAAGATATTAAAGAGAGAGAGAGGGAGAGAGAGAGAGAGAGAGAGTTTAGAGAGAGAAGAGAGATTTTATATCTATACTAATTGTGTATGTAACGAAAGAGAAGACTTGCAAAGAGAGAGGAGTGAATACCCGTTATATTCGTGTCTATAAGTAAGAAGAAAAGTAATTTTGCCTGTGTATGTATGTGAAAAACAGAGAGAGAGAGAGAGAGAGAGAGAGAGAGAGAGAGAGAGAGAGAGAGAGAGTTTTATATTGATGTTATTGAGTATATAACGAGAGATATGAATTATAGAGAGAGGAGTTATACTCGTTATAATCGTGTATATATGCGGACAGGAAAAGTAATTATGCTTTTGTATATGTTGTGTGTGTGTGAGAGAGAGAGAGAGAGAGAGTGAGTTGGGGAGGGTGGTGTTGATCGCCCTGCTGGTCGGTGGCTGTGCACCTGCATATCTGATGAATTGCAGAAATACCACAGGTGTACCCCGGGATTGACAGCGTTTATGGTCATCGATGAAAATGTGTACACGACTCTGATCTCTGAAGTTGCAGAGGTTAGCTTAGCCACCCACCTCCCCTTTCTTTTTGGGAAGGGGGCTGTGTTAAGGGGGGTGGATGGGGTCGATGCAGTCAGAACAGGCTGATACTGTGTATAGTCTCTCTCTCTCTCTCTCTCTCTCTCTCTCTCTCTCTCTCTCTCTCTCTCTCTCTCTCTCTCACGAATGATAATTGTGTTAAAATGAAATGTGTTTCTTCAAGTTAATTAACAGTTTATTCTTTTGCATATTCATCGTGTATGAAATCGGTATATGTATATTTACACATAGGCAAGCGCCTTTATGATTTAAGAATATGATTCTCTCTCTCTCTCTCTCTCTCTCTCTCTCTCTCTCTCTCTCTCTCTCTCTCTTCAGAAGAAAAGTATAACATTTATGTATGGTTTAAGAATATGGTATCTCTCTCTCTCTCTCTCTCTCTCTCTCTCTCTCTTACAGAAGAAACGTATAACATTTATGATCGATTTAAGAATATGGCACTCCCCTCTCTCTCTCTCTCTCCATCTCTTCTCTCGTCTCCTCTCTCTCTCTCTCTCTCTCTCTCTCTCTCTCTCTTCAAGAAAGGATTATCACATTCATGAAATGATTTAAAAGAATATGGTACTCTTCTCTCTACTCTCCTCTCTCTATCTCTCTTCTCTCATCCATCTCCGTCCTTATCTCTCTATCTCACAACACCGAGAGGCCTTGAAGGTTCAAATGGAAGTAGACAGAAAACTAAGAGCTGAACCCGCAGGCTCCACTTGAATGCAGAGTACTCGCCACATAATGGTCACATAACAGCCATAATTACATGACCTGGGATGACATAAGCGACTTGGCCGTCGTCTGTCTTGACTCCTTGAAGAAGTTCTCTGTTTCATCGTTCTCTTACTTTTGGTTCCCTTACGTTTGGTTGTTGCGTTAGTTCTTATTTCAGGGGTATTTGAAAAAAGCGTATTATTTTTAGATGCGTTTAATCTGCGTGAAGTAGTTGTTTTTGGAGAGGAAATGACAGTAATTTTTACTATTAGAATACGGTATGTGTTTGTTAAGTTAGTTCTTAACTCAGAGGTGTTTGTAAGGTAAAAGCGTATTATTACTTAGATGCCTTTAATCTTCATGAGGTAGATTAGTAATTGTGGAGGAAATGAGAGTATTTTATATTATTAGAATACAGCATGTGTTTGTTAAGTTAGTTCTTATTTCAAAGGGTATTTGAAAAGTAAAAGATTATTATTACTTAGGTGCGTTTTATCTTTATGAAGTCGAGTTGATTTTAGAGAGGAAATAACTATTTTTTTTTTCATTGAAATACAGCATTTGTCTGTTGACTTCGTTCTTATTTCAGACGCATTTGAAAAGTAAAAGAGTATTATTATTTAGACGAGTTTAATCTTTATGAAGTAGATTTGATCTTGTAGAGGAAATGACAGTAAAGTTTTTAAAATACATTCGGTCTGGTTATGTTATGTCCTCAACAAGTTCATTTTAAAGATTGTGGGTTAACAGGACAAAAATTTCGTGATTCCTGACTCTGACGGAAATGACAATCTGCCCCGTACAAGAAGGACAGCTGCAAGGTTGAAAGACATCTTAAGGAAAAAAGTAAAGAACGATTATAATAAGAGAAGAAAATGGCATGCACGCACACAAGCACGCTGAGAGAATTCCAAAATTTCTTTGTGCTTGGAAGAAATAGCAGTCGGCGATCCTTTCAAGCGGAAACTGCAAAAGAGGATCTAAGAGGGAATTACACACCTTGGCGGAATGGAAAAGATTATTATTATTATTATTATTATTATTATTATTATTATTATTATTATTATTATTATTATTATTATTATTATTATTATTATGCAGGAGATGAACCCTATTCATATGGAACAAGCCCACAGGTGCCATTGATTTGAAAGTCAAGCTTCCAAAGAAATGGTGTTCATTTGGAAGACGTAAGAAGTAAAGGGAAATAGAGAAAGAAGAGATCTCACTTATTAAAAACGAAAAAAAATAGATTACTCAATAGATAAGAATTTATTAAAATGCAGGGAATGGTATTAGGGTAGTAATGTATTGCATCTTAGCTTGAACTTGTGAAGCTCTAATTTCACGGCATCCTCAAGGAGACTGTTCGGTAACTTAGTTGAAGGTAGAAATGAAATACGCACCGCCTCTAACAGAAAAAAAACAGTTAGGTTTGTAAGCAAAGAGAATAGAATCGAGAAGATCCCTAATTTTAGAAGTATGCAGGAAGACACTGACCCTGTTTGTGACGAGGAAGGTTGTAACAATAAAATGAATAGAAGCAGGCAGATGATTTCAGTGCCTGGTAGTCAAATACAATAATCACTCTCCGGCCCGTGCAGGAAGGAAGTTGTGAGAATAACCAAACTTACAGAGTTGCAAGGAGAGGATTCCAAAGCTTGGTAGTAGATGGCAGTATGCAATCGCGTCTAATTTTAACGTTATTATTATCAGGAAAAACAGCGAAGCAAGCAGACAGAAAATCAGGGAGACATTTTTGTACCTTGCCGATAAAGGCTGTGAAACTGTCAGCTTTATTGATTGGTTTCTGTCTATCTAGATTCAGCTCTTGCTCTTCAGCAGCCCGTAAGTTGGGCTTTGTCCAGGTGGCTGGTATTCGATGATATTTTAATAACGCATACGTGGTATAGACCAACTACTTCGCTGTATATCTGGGATTAGGCCACGCATACTCAAGTATAATTCTTTCTTTCGTATTCCAATATTTAGTTCCTGAAATTAGTATTTTTCCAACTAAGCCGTGCGTAAGATGATCTTAAATTTTGAATATTTTATAACTTATGATCAGACATAAATACATACACACGGGCACAGACACACAAACCCACACACACATATACATACACATATATACTACATATATATATATATATATATATATATATATATATATATATATATATATATATATAGTGTATATATGTGTATATATATATACGTGTGTGTGTATATATATATATATATACACTCATATAGACCACCAAGGTTAAAAAAAAAAAAAGAATTGAAACAACATAGGAAACTGACTGACTGTTTTCACCAAAACGCGACCATACCCAGGCATTTTTCGTTCCACATATCCTACACCTTCAGGTTCGCTACGAAGTCTGTAGAAAGAGGTCAGGACTGGGTGTGCTTTGGGCGTCCTTACTTGGGAACGGAGGGGCTTTTGTTATCCTGGGGCGTAGCGTCAGCTGCTCCATCCCCCCCCCCTCCCTCCTCCATGCTGTTCTTCCACCTCCCCCCGTCCCCACCTCCTTCTGTAGAACCTCGCCCCCACATTTGGACGATACTATCTAACCATTGCTCTTCCTACCTCAAAACGCCAACACCTATCGCTGGCTTGTGCAACTTGAGTAACATATATATATATATCTATTGATTATATATAATATATAATATATAATATATAAATCAATATATATATATATATCCCGCAAACTCTTTAGTTTACCCGTTCATAAGTATTCTTGGATACTTTTACAACTGACGAAATGGAAATTCAAGTTTTGGAAAGAATTGAAGGACCTGTTCCTAGTGATTGTGACCTGTATAATCAGCATTATAATTAGCGATTACTTCGAATCTTGAAAGGAAACACAGAAGCATGGAAAGAACCCCATTCCGATTTCTCTATACGAAAATGAGGCACAAGTGTTCGTTTATAGGTCTCTCTCTCTCTCTCTCTCTCTCTCTCTCTCTCTCTCTCTCTCTTGGAAGTTGGATGAACCATATAGTGAGCATATATAAGTTTGATTTTTTCCTATCGGCCATTTTTTTTGTTCGACTCGCAGTGTAGTGGATAATAATAATTAGTAAAATAGCGAAAGCAGTGAATAGGTAAATTTTGTAATGTTCAAAAGGAAGGTGGCAGTAGTCAACTATAATAGCTGCAGTAGAAAGTACAACACCAGAATAAGTAATAATAAAAAAAGACTTCTGACAACAACTACAAGACTTATAAAACTGGAATTTTTTTTCTTTTGTTTTTTGTTTTTATCTAGACTACCTAAACCAGACGAGACCCACAAAACGTCTCGTCTGCCCTGCTTAGTCGCGACTATTTATGCCTGCGAAAGTGACAGCATTTTCTTAACTGCCGAGTGTTACTTGAGTGTTAAGTGCTACTTAGAATACAGGTCTCCAAAAGACACGTTTGCTATAGCGACGCAAGAGGCGAGATGCACGTTTACATGTGGTTTTCTTCATTCACATGACTGTTTATATTTTTGTCTTTCTAACCTTCCATTTATCCAAATAACCATTCATTTATCCATCCATCAGTCCATACAACCATTCCTCTGTCCATCTATCTATCCATACTACTATTCATCTATCCAGGTCACCTTTAAAAAAAAAATAAAAATTAAAAAAAAAAAAATAAGAAAAAAAAAAAAAAATAAGCGTCCCGACACTTGCATCAGGTCAACACTCGCTGATGATAAAAAGTAACTTCTTCAGGTTCTCTTCCAGACACCCACCCCCCACCCTCTTCCCTCCCTCCCTCCTCCCTCTCACCTCCCTCCCCTCCCTCCCCTCATCCTTTTTAGTCTTAGCCTAGCGGGTATGCCACTTGCTGCTGCCCCAACTCGCGAGGTGATGTTTGGTTGGGAGATATTAAATCATCCCTCGACCCCCACCCTTCCGGGCTATCAAGTGACCCCCCTTACCCCTAAGGCAATCAGGAGATTCTTATCCCCCCCACCCACCCTTCCTCCACCCCTTAAGGCTATCAGGTGACTCATGATTGTAGTTTTGCATCTCAGGTGAGACCGCGTTGGGCACCGGGGCACCTGATGATTGGTTGGAGGCTGGCCCACCTAAAGCAAGTGTTACTCTTTCTGTATGATTTGAGCTTTTGTGGGTATATTCCCCATGGTATTTCGGTTATGTCATATTTTAAGTATTTTTTTTATCTTCTCGCAAAGTTCTGTGTTTTAATTCTTGTTTTTAGTTTTTTATTCTGTGATTCCATTGAAGTATTTTGGTCGTAATCATTCTGACATCTCGGCTTTCGTTTTATTGTGGGGTATCCAGTCTTAGAAAACGTGGGTTGGTATGATTTTGCTGTCTGCTAGACAGTGTCAATTGTACTTATTATACGGGCTTATCTAGGAATCCTGGACCCCCCCCCTCTCTCTCTCTCTCTCTCTCTCTCTCTCTCTCTCTCTCTCTCTCTCTCTCTCTCTCTCTCTCATCTTGCCTTGTCTTTTGTCGTCTTAGATGTATATCGTAGCGTCTTATTCTATATTTCTGACAAAAAAATGAAAGCTCCTTCTCTTTGCTATATTATAGAGGAAATGTATTCACTCTCTCTCTCTCTCTCTCTCTCTCTCTCTCTCTCTCTCTCTCTCTCTCTCTCTCTCTCATATTGCCTTGTCTTGTGTCGTCTTAGATGTACTTAGTGGTGTCTTATTTTATATTTTTGACAAGTGAATATAAGATCCTTTTCTCTGCTAGAGGGAATATTCTCTTTCTCTCTCCCTCTCTCTCGCTCCTCTCTCTCTCTCTCTCTTATCTTGCCTTATCTTTCGTCTTCTTAGATATACGTCGTGCTGTCTTATTTTATATATCTGACAAATAAATGAAAGATCCTGTTCTTTGTTAGAAGGAATATCTTCTTTCTGTCTCTCCCAAGAATCCTGAAGTCCACCGGTCCACCGGAAATAGCTTCTTAAAGAAGTTAAATATTTCGGAGAAAATTATATAGGGGATCAGGTGTGCTCTTATGTTTCCAAGGTCATAGATACAAAGATGGCTGTATTTTGTTGATGAAGATTTTAGATTTTATCACTTCTGCAATTTTTTATATATTTGTAGTTTTTCGAACTTCCTTATGCAGTGATGAGATCCATTTGAAGTCAGTTAACGAGAGAGAGAGAGAGAGAGAGAGAGAGAGCGAGTGAACAATTATTCTAACAATCTATACATGATTTTTCAGTAAAAAACTAACAGGTAGACAGGTACCTTTATAGATGGATGGCTGTAATTAAAATGCTCCAATTTTCGCTAATGGACAGAAAGGTCGACCGTAAGGTATAGTGTTATGCATTTAGAGGGGGCACCAATTTTCTCTCTCTCTCTCTCTCTCTCTCTCTCTCTCTCTCTCTCTCTCTCTCTCTGAGACCCACAGCAGTCAGATGACCGTGTTACGATTTCATTTCAACGGAGGCGTACTGGATTTTGCACTGGAATTTTAAGAAAAACTTCAATATTGTTCATTCCCCCCCCCCCCCCCCAATACACACACCACCACCATCACCCCCCCACCCCCCCCCCCCCCCATCACGCACCCACCCTCTGGGGCTGGGGATCGAACCTCGATCTTTGGCTGTGAGTAGAGTTTCTTACCATTATACCACGAGGACCGTTGTGAGAGAGAGAGAGAGAGAGAGAGAGAGAGAGAGAGAGTGTTTTTGTATATGTGTGAGAGAGAGAGAGAGGGATTAGGATGTCTCAAAGACTTGTTAGTTCATCCGAGAAGTGAGAGAGAGAGTGCTTGTGTGTGTGTGTGTGTGGGTGGGTGTGTGTCTGTGTGAGGAGAGAGAGAGAGAGAGAGAGAGAGAGAGAGAGAGAGAGAAGATATTTTTATGAATAAGAGACAGAATGATAACAGTCCTGGATAGACCTAAAGAATTGCGTCCATTTTGTAACTCTTTCAGAAAATATGAGAGGTTTATCGATTGAAAGTATATCTGGTTATAAATGGCACGCTTGTGGTCTAGGCTCTCGTGCTGATTCATCTCCTCTCTCTTTATGGCTTTAGGAATGAGCATTAATTATGCCTGTTATTTTTCATTTGAGACCTTTGTGAACCTAGTAGATTTGATCGGATTTACCCATTCTCTCTCTCTCTCTCTCTCTCTCTCTCTCTCTCTCTCTCTCTCTCTCTCTCTCTCTTAGACAGACATACTTATAAACAGAGAAATCTCTCTCTCTCTCTCTCTCTCTCTCTCTCTCAGACAGACAAACAAACAGATTTATAAAGAGGAGCCAGCTCTCTCTCTCTCTCTCTCTCTCTCTCTTTTAGACAGACATATTTATAAACAGAGAAACCCCCCACCCTCTCTCTCTCTCTCTCTCTCTCTCTCTCTTAGACAGACATACTTATAAACAGAGAAACCTCTCTCTCTCTCTCTCTCTCTCTTCATATGCGAAGAAGATGAATAAAAGAAGAATAGAAATAGGCCCTCTGAGAATTGAAGGGAGATTAACGAATGAAAAAAAGGAAATTTGCACATACTGCAGAACGATATAAGAGAGAATTCACCCCTAGAATAGATAATGAAGATAATGATATAGAAGTAAGGGATGAAAATAGTGAATATTTAGCTGACATAGATATTAATGAAGCTGATATTGTGCAGGCTATTAATGAAATTAAAAATGGAGCTGCTGCAGGGCCTGATGGAATTCCTGCTATTTTGTTAAAGAAGTAGTTCATTCTATCGCAAAGCCAAACTTGCAATATTATTAAGACAAAGTGTAGATACAGGCAAGATATATGATGAGCACAAATTAGCAATATATTACCCCTACTTTCAAAAGTGGATCAAGACTAGAGGCAAGTAATTATAGGCCTGTGAGTCTAACATCACATATTATGAAAGTGTATGAAAGGGTAATGAAGAAAAATATTATGAAACATTTATAAAAAATAATAATTGTTTTTTAATAAAGGACAACATGGTTTCGTAACCCACGAAAAAGTACACAAACCCAACTGTTTAGTCACCGTGAAAACATATTCAAAATATGAAAAGCGGAAATGAAAACAGATGTGGTTTATTTAGACTTTGCAAAAGCTTTTGATAAAGTAGACCATAATATATTGGCGAAGAAAATTAGAAAACACAATATCGTGGATAAAGTAGGAAGATGGTTAAAAGAATTTTTACACAACAGAAAAAACAGATAGTTATTGCAAACGACGAGAAATCGGATGAAGCCGAAGGTAATATCCGGTGTGCCGCAAGGTACGGTGTTAGCTGCAATACTGTTTGTTATTATGATTGAAGACATAGACAATAATGTTGGAGGTTCGGTAGTGAGTAGTTTCGCAGTGACACAAGATAAGTAGAGAAATTACTTGTGATGAAGATAGGAACGCTCTACAAAGAGACCTTAACAAAGTATATGATTGGGCAGAGGTAAATAGGATGGTATTTAACTCTGATAAATTTGAATCAATCAATAAATTATGGAGACAGAGAAAGAAAGCTATATGCATATAAGGGACCTAATAATGAGACCATCACAAATAAGGAAGCAGTTAAAGACCTTTGTGTGATGATGAATAGGAACATGTTATGCAATGATCAAATAGCAACTCTGTTGGCAAAATGTAAAGCAAAAATGGGAATGTTGTTACGGCACTTCAAAACAAGAAAAGCTGAACACAATGATTATGCTTTATAAAACATATGTTCGTAGTCCACTTGAATATTGCAATATGATATGGTACCCACACTATCAAAAGGATATTGCACAAATAGAGAGATGTACAAAGGTCCTTTACAGCTAGAATAGAAGAAGTTAAGGACCTAGACTACTGGGAAAGACTACAATTCTTAAAATTATATAGTCTAGAAAGGAGAAGAGAACGCTACATGATAATTCAGGCATGGAAACAGAATAGAAAGGAATAGCAGAAAATATCATGGAACTAAAATATCAGAAAGAGCAAGCAGAGGTAGATTAATAGTGCCCAAAACTATACCCAGGAACAAAAATAAGGAAAGCACACAGGACATTAATCCACTACGCACCAGCATCGATAATGCAGCGTCTATTCAATGCGTTGCCAGCTCATCTGAGGAATATATCAGGAGTGAGCGTAGATGTGTTTAAGAATAAGCTCGACAAATATCTAAACTGCATCCCAGACCATCCAAGATTGGAAGATGCAAAATATACCGGAAGATGTACTAGCAACTCTCTGGTAGACATTAGAGGTGCCTCACACTGAGGGACCTGGGGCAACCCGAACAAGATGTAAGGTCTGTAAGGTAAGGTCTCTCTCTCTCTCTTTCAGACAGACAAACAAACAGATTAATAAAGAGGAGCCAGCTCTCTCTCTCTCTCTCTCTCTCTCTCTCTCTCTCTCTCTCTCTCTCAGACAGACATACTTATAAACAGAGAGAAACTCTCTCTCTCTCTCTCTCTCTCTCTCTCTCTCTCTCTCTCAGACAGACAAACAAACAGATTAATAAAGAGGAGCCAGCTCTCTCTCTCTCTCTCTTTTAGACAGACATATTTATAAACAGAGAAACCACCCCTCTCTCTCTCTCTCTCTCTCTCTCTCTCTCTCTCTCTCTCTCTCTCTCTCTCTCTCTCTTTAGACAGACATACTTATAAACAGAGAAACCTCTCTCTCTCTCTCTCTCTCTCTCTCTGGCATACAGACTGATTGACAGTCATTGAGAAACTCCGGTAGCACCGTTTAGCCCAATTTCCAGATGGACGTAATGCATAGTATCTGTCCGTAAGTTTCACTAATGTTCATCCCCCTTTTTTTTCTTTTTTTTTCTCGAGTTCATTCATGTGTGGCGACCACCCACTGCCCTGATGAGACGTTTGTTAGGTACTTGTGCAGGTGGGCCGGTAGTAGCCCTGTTCCTTTGACAGTTTCTGGATGTTGAAAGAATAAACTGGATGGAAATTGCGAGATTTTTAGCCACGTAACAGGCTTTGAAAGTGAGAATGAAGGTAATGAAACAATGTAATTGTTATTTTTTTTTATTTTGGTAAGCAAAAGTGAAACGAGAAAAATAATCATTCTTATTCGGGATGGAAAAAGAGATGAAAGCTATGACTTTTTTTTTTTTTTTTTTTTTTTTTTTTTTTTGCCGAATCTTTGCGTAATGCACTTACCGGCTTTTGATCAAAATATGATGAAGCTAATTGACTCGTCCGCAATTGTGATTATATGAAAAAAATAGAGCAAGTAAAATTGATGCGAGAACATGATGTATTTGATAATTTATTAGGGAACTAAAAAATGTTAAATTCATCTGGGTTATTATCTGGTTGATAATAGTCTCTGAATAAAGAAAATAGTAATAAAAGATTTTTAATCAAATATATTTTATAAAGATTTTTAGTTAAAGAAATATACATTATTAACTGGAGCAGAGACCTGCTTATTTTATAGTATTGATAACAGAAAATAAAAATATAGGGCAGTGTTATCATCAGACATAATTGTGAAAAGAAACAAGGAAAGCGATTCATTTTAAATAGCTTTAATAACCTAATTAAAATCAAGCATTAATAGATTCCACGCTGATTTGTATACTGATTTTCAAGTTAAAATACACGTCATTGGAAGCTGCATGTTCATTTGAGAATTCCCAAATAAAAAACAAGAAACGTTTGTTTGAATGTGATGGCTGTAAGTGATCTTCACTAGACAATTTTTCCGTAATTCTTTGAATTTAGTTTTCATAATTTTATTATTATTTCTCATGTTTTTATCTTCTTAATATTATATTTTTTAATATATATTTTTTACAGTCGTTCTTCTTTATCACTATCATTATTGCCAAAAGCAACAATCCAAAACATGGTCAAATAAATAAGTGTATATTTGTTCATATCTCAGTAGTACAATATTTATCTTTTTATTTTTTTCTTATCCTCCACTCATGAGTCTTCTTTCCTTTGGAAATCCTTCGCTGTCCTTAATTGCTTCCCTCGCCCTGTTCATCTCCTGGGCAGAAGCTCTATGTAACACCTCCAGCGGGAGGCCAGTGACCAGAGGGCGTCATTCGACTCCGGATGCCCTACAATGACCTGTCATTCAGCATCAGTAGGGACGTAATGGACAGGTAGAGAGAGAGAGAGAGAGAGAGAGAGAGAGAGAGAGAGAGGAATTTGTGTGTGTGTGTGTGTATAATTATACATATATATAAATATATATGATATATATACACAATATATATATATATATATCTATATATATATATATATATATATATATATATAAATTTTATACACACGCGCATACTTACATGCATACATATATGTATATATATATATATATATATATATATATATATATAATATATATATATATATATATTGTGTGTATAAAACAGGCGAAGGAAGAGAGATTTGTGGCCTTAGTGATGTATGCCTCAGAATTCTTTTATAAGTAGAATATTTATCACTACATTCTAGGATTGAAAGAAGATTCGATAATGAACGTGTATCAGGCGTAAAAGCTTAACACTAAATTGCTTGTACCCTCAAACGTATATTTACGAGTATTAATTTTCGCATGCATATATTAGCGAATCCGTTTCTTTTGAAATTTATGTACTTATAGTTTAACAGTTTAGACTATTTTCCCGTGATCGTTTTTATGATTCTTCAAAAAAAGTAATCGCTTCAGTAAGAGAGTAAAGTGTCATAGCACTGACAGTTTCGGATTTGTTATTTTTGATGGAAAATTTTGCTTTTATAAAAAAAAGTGATTAGGATGTTATTTTTGTTTAGGAATCATTGAGGCATTTTCCTTACATTGCACTAACGTACATGATTTCGGCCATATGCGAACTTAACCAATCATTTTTATGTTTACTCTAGCATTTTGTATTTTTTTTTAATACTTGTCTGCTCGTGTAGTATATACAAAGTTTGATTAATGTTGCATCTATTGGTGGATAATTTGTTCTCTAGAAACTACTTATTATTATTATATATATATGTATATGTATATAATATATATATATATATATATATCTATATATAGTAATGTATACATATATATATATATATATATATATATATATATATATATATATATATAAAAGTACAAAAGTGTTCAATAAAATCAAGTTTACTATATGAAAGTGCAAACTTTAACCCCCTAGAAAGTCTCTTTTTTTTTTTTTTTTTTTTTTTTTTTTTTCCAAGGTCATTCAGTACCCTATTTGAATGGTTGAAAATAACAATATCATGCGAAATGCATTTGTTATTTTAAACCATTCAAATAGGGTACTGAATGACCTTGAAAAAAAAAAAAGAGTCCTTTCTAGGGGGTTAAAGTGTTTGCACTTTCATATAGTAAACTTGATTTTATTGAACACACATATATATATATATATATATATATATATATATATATATATATATATATATATATATTTCTTCTTCTTCTTCTTCTTCCCAGCTTTAGCCCATTTTTATATGGGGTCGACGTTGTGAATGAGTCGTCTCCATCGATTTCTGTCCTGTGCATCGTTCTCGTTAATACCTCTCTATGACATATCTTTCCCTACACAATCACGCCATCTCTTTCTTGGTCTTCCCTTCTTCCTTCTACCCCGCGCTTCCATTGCCATCGTATGTCTTCCAACGTGATGTTCCTCTCTTCGTAACAGGTGTCCATACCATCGAAGCCTTCACTCCTGTATTTTTTTTTTTATATTTCAGCTACCTTTGTCGATCCTCTTATATACTCATTTCTAATCCTATCTTCCCTTGTTGCTCCCGACATCCATCTCAACATTGTCATTTCTGCTACATCCATCTTCCTCTCCTCTGTTTTCCTCATACTTGCTGTCTCTGTATAGTTCCATATATATATATATATATATATATATATATATATATATATCTATATATATATTATATATATCCTATATATATATATATATATATATCTTAACCATATTAAATTACAGGGACTTTGCAAGCTTGAGCTTTAGGCACATTGCTTTTACAACTGTTCTCCAAATATCATAGGTTGCTTTCAATTTTGCAAGTGTATTAATAAAGTATTCTGGCCTAGTACCGATTGCACCACTTAATGCATAAATGAACTGAGCAAAAAAAAAAAAAACCATGCTGTTGTCAAATTTTATAGATGAAAAGTCAGTTGTGTAACGATGAACGATAATTGCATCGCCCTCCTCCAGGTGAAAGAAATTAAAGACTACCCCCAAATATGTACAGGTGTGTACAGGTGCGCCGCCTTTCTCTGGAAACGGCGAGGTGTGAAAGGTTTAGCCAGCCTCTCTCTGTCGGTCATTCTTGCCCTCGAGGCTCGATCGGTGCTGAGAGAGAGAGAGAGAGAGAGAGAGAGAGAGAGAGAGAGAGAGAGAGAGAGAGAGCCGAGGGAAACTTCGAATGAAAGAATGGTCAACGAGAGAGAGAAGAGAAGATAGAAAGCCTCGATGGAAAATGGACAAGATAAACTTAGTGGTAATGCGTTGAAGCAGATGAGAGAGAGAGAGAGAGAGAGAGAGAGAGAGAGAGAGAGAGAGAGAGAGAAGGTGCTTATAGCAAACGTTTCAAGGCAGTGTATGGAAATAAGGTGAAATTGCGGAGGCAAAGTAAGGGAGAGAGAGAGAGAGAGAGAGAGAGAGAGAGAGTTTTGAACGAATATTAGGCAAGGGAAACTTCGAATGAAAGCATGGTCAACGAGAGAGAAGAGAGAAGGGAGAAAGCCTTGGTAGAAAGTGGACAAGATAAACTTAGTGGTAATACATTGAAGCAGATGAAAGAGAGAGAAGGGAAGGAAGAAGTAGTAAACATGTACGAAGGAGAAGAGGAAAAAATAGAGAGAGAGAGAGAGAGAGAGAGAGGAGAGAGAGAGAGAGAGAGAGAGAGAGAGAGAAGATGCTTGTAGCAAATGTTGCAAGGCGGTGTATGGAAAGAAGGTGAAATTGAGGAAGCAAAGCATGAGAGAGAGAGAGAGAGAGAGAGAGAGACCCAGGTTGTCTTAAAAGAATGGTTGCTAGATCCATCCATAGGGCCTCACCAACCGACCGGCCAGTGTCACACAAACGCAGATGTTACGTCAGTTTCTCCATTGACGTTTGGAATTTCGGTTTGGACGTCTCTCTCTGTATAGGAGTGTTTGTTGACAAACACCATAGGTACTGAGCCTTCTCTTTCTCTCTAGCATTATTTCTGTTGAGGCTAACTTACATGTTTATTTGTGGTAATGCACATTTTTTTTTTTAGTATGGTATTATTGGTTTCTCATCTCAATTTTTTTTTTTTTTTTTTTTTTTTGCTGCGTCAAGAAATTCTCATTTGATGTAGAGTGAATTAAATTGCAATTAATAACCGAGATATTGACAAGAACGTCATGTACTCGGCTGCCCTTCGAGATCTCCTTTTGGGGGATATTCCTTCCCAAAGCTCTGAGGTCGAGGGTCTCGAGGTTGACCTTCGCGGAACAATCCAAGTGTCTGACCTCTTGGTGTGCATCTCTAAGGTTTAGGCATTTGTGTAGTAGGCGGTGTTTTTCATCCACCTGGTTATGCTTAGTATCTCTCTCTCTCTCTCTCTCTCTCTCTCTCTCTCTCTCTCTCTCTCTCTCTCATAGGCTATTAATGGATATAATTAAAATTGGTATTTGCCAATTTAGAGACAATTTTGAATGTAGCGTAGACAATGCTGGACGTTATAAAGTCAACTGTGGACCTCTCTCTCTCTCTCTCTCTCTCTCTCTCTCTCTGATAGGCTAGTAATGGATATCCTTCAGAACTGGTGTTTGCCAATTCAGAGCAAAATTTTCAGTCAAGCAGGGCCAATGTTGGACGTTATCAAGACAGCTGTGGACGCGACAAGGCCGGTATTTCTACCCAGCAAAGCCAACATTAGACCTATAGCCAAGTTTATTGAGGACGAGGCCAACCCGCCGCTACTGAACGCACCCCTATTCTATATACTTTGAACGCAGCCACCTCAGAATCGTGTGTCCTGCTGGATCCCGATTGAGCACATGAGCGAATAATTGCTTGATCGACTGATGGAAGTTGCTCTTGCAACCGGATACTCGGCGTAAATGACGGTCGGCGTCGAATTTCGAGACGAGCTGCAATTGCTGGTTGCTCGGAGACTGGAGGAGCTTGCTTGGAGCTTGCTGGCTAGTTAGTTAATTGCCCGGGAGCTCGTTTTAGGAATGTCAGAACTTATTCAGTATTTCAGTTAAGATTAGTTTTCATGCAAGCATTACTTAAATTTTTAAAATAAATTTATACAGCCACAAGATTATGAATATCTATATACACGATCTTACATGGAAGGCTGCACATATTTATTATTTTTATAACGAAAACTGTCACAAAAATTAAATATTAACGTTCACTGAAGTTACATATTAATGGTATATTTAGAAACGATTTATATGCGAACGTGTTTTGATTATAAATGGGCGAATACATATTTTTATTAGCAGTTTGACTAGTGTATTCGTAATCTGACTTTCTTGGAAGCTTGCGTTGATGCATATATGTGTATGCGCAAGAAACATGTATACTAATTCAAGGTCTGAATTTTATTTGCTATTCATTTGGCTTTGAAATGAGAAACATCTCAAAAATGTTTGAATCTCTCTCTCTCTCTCTCTCTCTCTCTCTCTCTCTCTCTCTCTCTCTCTCTCTCTCTCTCTCTCTTTTGAGTTCAAGACCTCTCCAGATTCCCATCTCCCCCGAGCCACAGTTTGCTCACTGGATTGGTCAGTTTGTAGAAGTTGATATATTCTGGCGCGTTCCGCTTTGCCTCGTCGTCGGCAGGCTTGGGTCTCTGCCAATGTTTTGCTCTTTTTTTTTCTGGCAATATTTTGCAAATGGTGCATTCGACTGCTAGAAAAGGCGCTTTTATTCTTTTTACTATCGTATGTCCACCAGCCCCGCACTGCACAGTAGTGAAAAATATCAGAAAGTTACGAAGATTAGCTGAGGGAACATTTCCCTGCGTAGTGAACGGTACTGCAGTGCCTCGGTCACAGGACGCCACGGATCACATTTGAACAGATGAAACGAACGCCTTTATTTATGACATGTCACGGATTCCCTCGATAAAAGACAAGTTCTTATTCTGGTCTGCGATCACTATCGGTAAGCCACGACCGGTACAGTTGGTGCGGTGAAAGTAGAGGGAGAGATAGAGCGAGAGAGAGAGAGAGAGAGACAGAGACAGAGAGTGGGGAGGGGGTTGGCTGAACTGACTGGCGAGAGGGCCGTGGGCCCACTTGCAAATGCACTGCCTTATACGGAATACGAGTAACCTGGCTGTTCTCCCTTCCTGCCACCCACCCACTTCCCCCCTCTCGCCCTCCCTCCCTATCCGCCCCCCCCCTCGATATCCCCCTCCTCTTTGGCTGCCAGGTTCAGGTACCTGGTGGCAGCAGACTGTCGTCCTGGTATCCAGCGTCACCCTATATTTTTTCTTCTTGTTATTCTCCTTTAAGACCTTGTTGTCCTCTCCACTTACCAGTTTTGAAGCATTCTTGCATCTGCTTATCTCCGCTTTATCGCTTGCGTTTTTTCGTCTTCTTTCGTCAATTTTGATCCTGGTCTGTTGTCATCTGTAAGACAGTCTTTGTTCAGTTTGATTTGCGTTTACTTCAAATGGTTTTATCAATTTTGTTTTTTATTTCCCCTTCATTTTTTATGGTATTCAGTTGTCATCTTCAAATGTTTCCTGTTTATTCGTTTTTCTTTATCCGTTATCTTTATTGTTACTAAAATTTTCGATTGACTCAAGTAAAAAAGATAAAAAATGTTTGCAACTAAACTTCAGCAAGTTTAATTCCATCTTTTAAAATAAAATACTTATATAATAATTCATGATTTCGTTCAAACAGTAAAGTTAAGGAACAAAATATGATTGATGTTGATCTTTTGGGTAAAGTACGGTTGGAATTTCTTAATCGTGAGTAACCAAAAAGGTCAGAGATTCTTCACACATCTGTAGCACCATTAATGGCAAAAATGAAGTCATGTTGGTATCTTTTTGTCATTACTTTAGCGAAAGTGGGTGACTTCAGTTTTGCGTAAAATGTGGTGTCAAGATACAAAATAAATAATTAAATAAATAAAAGTAAAGATAAAATTGCACCCTTGACAACGGCCTAAGTCATGTTTTGGGAATTTAGCGAACTTAAAAGCTAGCCAGTTTAAGCAAATACCTGGGTTGGTCGCATATATTGGCCTCTCTCTCTCTCTCTCTCTCTCTCTCTCTCTCTCTCTCTCTCTCTCTCTCTCTCTCTCTCTCTCTCTCTCTCTCATGGCTCTTCCCGTTTGTTTTCTTATTTAGTATTCTATATTTTGCGTCTTTTTCCTTCCTGTTTCCTACATTTGCTGCCAATATAGTTCTAGGAGCTAAAGCCTTTATTGCATGCAAAAATTCAATTTTGTGTCTGCCCTTGATACATTCTGACCGCCCCCACCCCCTCTCTCTCTCTCTCTCTCTCTCTCTCTCTCTCTCTCTCTCTTCTCTCTCTCTAGTTACTTGTTAATTTGTTCCCTTGATTATTGGCATTTACTTTCAGCTCTTTTTTTTTTTTTTTTTTTTTTTTTTTTTTTTCTCTCGCTCTCATTGAAATCATGGAAATGGTATCATTTGCGTTCACTTCGAAATAAATGCAAGAAATAGAAACTAAACATTACAAACAGTTGCACAGGTGCATTTTTTTAGTTTGAATTGGTTTGTTGCATAGAGATGTCATTGTTATGACTTTTCTCTTAGAAATAAGCGAAAATTGTGGTACTTTTTTAAACCTATTACCTGTCCTAGAGATCGTCTTATCGATTAGAAACGTAATATTATTGGTCATTGATAAAACTATTACCAGAGGAAATAAAATTCATAATTTGTATTTTGTGTCGCCGTTCCTGTATCGTTAAAGAGGCA
>NC_087217.1:12492031-12514531 GCF_015104395.2 Macrobrachium nipponense
TTAGAGGGTAAATCTTTTGAGTTTGTGTGGGAAAACCAACTCTATTGTCTTACAAATTTTTTCATATTTTATTTGCATGAGAAAGAGTGTGAGAATGCGTCCTCGACTAAATAACTTGTGTTGATGTTGCGTTATTATTTTTATTATTATTATTAAATTAACAGAAATTTTAAGGTACGAATGAGGTGCAATAAATGGGACTAGCGCAGCAGTAACTCTTATTGTAAACGATCTTTTTTTTTGCCCCTTTCGTTAATAACGGGTTAGGGTATCTGAACCACTTCCTAACTGTTAATGAAGCCAACATTTATTTTCTTTTCTTTTTCATTTTTGGGGATTTCCACCTTGCCACACCCCTACAGAGATATTATTGCCAAAAGTTCCCAGATAATTACCGCAGCTTACCTCAATCATTTTAATTGACATCTGGCAACTTTGCCTTATCGGGTGGGCGTGGCTTGTTGCTCAGATAAACTCGATTCGATATCCCGTAGATTTGTTTAAAATGTAATGAGAAGAGAGACACAATAACCTTTTCGTTCGAGAGAAATCATTATGACCTTTATGCAAGTGTTTGTGGGATTCAGTTCCTTTTCTGTTCGTTCTTGAAGACTTGATGTGAATATTGCTTTAACTTCATGGATATTGATTTGTGTTCATGTGCTTGTTTTCAGGCACACATTCACACAAGGCTACACGTTATTAATAATTTAAAATTCACATATATAATTAGAAATTTCAAATTATTAATTACTAATATAATTATACAATAAACATATATATATATTTATATATACATATCTATATATATAGATATATATGAATTTAAATTTAATTAAGATTAATTAAATTATAATTACATATAAACATAATTATTTATATATATATTAAAAATTTTTAAAAAATATATATATATATGTATATGTATTACGACAATGCTGTTATTTCAGTAAGTTAATCCTTTAACTTCATTAATGATCTTGTGGTCCCTCTTTTCCATACGAGTTTTCATTCGCTCCGTTGCTGTCAATAAGGCTCTTATGAACTCCAGTATGAGAAATTAACGTTCTTATTTACTGTTATCATACAGACCTAAGTAATTGAGTGATATCAAGCGAAAAAATTATATGGCACAAGAATGTAAGAATATATAAGAATATTCGCAACTCTTGGATTTTATTCCTCTCGAGCCAAAATTACTCCGTGGGAATCAGTACCTGGGAGATGTGTGATTCACACTCACTGCCTCTAATTCCAAACTTTGGAATTCTCATTCTATTTCTGTTTTCCCTAACTTCAAATATTATTTTTTTTCTCTTATATTCCTTTAGTTTAGGCTAGATAAATGCGTCGAGGTACCCATCCCACTGATCTCTCAAAATATAAAATAGTGAAAGATCTCGCGAAAAGTGGAAAAGAGTGAACGAATATAATGAAAGATCTCGCGAAAAATGGGAAAAAATGAATTAATGTAGTGAAAGATCTCGCGAAAAGTGGAAAAGAGTGAATGCATGTAATGAAAGATTCGCGAAAAATAGAAAAAAATGAATTAATGTAGTGAAAGATCTCGCGAAAAGTGGAAAAGAGTGAATTAATGTAGTGAAAGATCTCGCGAAAAGTGGAAAAGAGTGAATGAATGTAATGAAAGATTCGCGAAAAATAGAAAAAAATGAATTAATGTAATGAAAGATCTCGCCAAAAGTGGAAAAAGAGTGAACGAATATCAGCTGACCTGAAACGGTCATTTCTATAACAAGGATTTGACTCTATTATCGCCGCTTAACCCCATGATCGTACATCCAGTGACGAGTGAATGCATTTGTGAGTGCCTGCTCACTGCAGTAATACAATGGGTTAAGATATTATCTTGACGCAGGTATGTAGATTTGCAAGGACTATGTATGCATATTGCTTATTTTATCTCCCTTTACTCAGTCAGCCATGCATTTGTGTTTCCTGGTACTTTATCAGATTACTGCTACACTGTTTTTTTTTATTTTTTTTTTTTATTGTTTTGCCTGTAGATTGGAAGTCTTTGAGTATGCAAAAGGTTTACTGAGTATCCAGGGTATCGTCAAGAAAATTGTAAAGGGTAGGGAGTATAAGTAGAGGTAGGGGGGCTGTAATTGGGGAGGGGTGGGGAGGGAGGAGCAGTGAAATGGGTTATTATAGTACTTATAAAAATTGTTTAAACTTAGTTGCAACATGAGTGATATCATAGTTAAAAATGATATCACAGATGAAAATTGATGATACTAGTTGCAACAAGAATGATATCATAGATAAAAATTGATGACACTTAGTTTCAACATGAATGTTATCATAAATAAAAGATTTTCGATACTTAGTTGCAACAAGATTGATATCACAGATGAAAATTGATGACACTTCGTTGCAACAAGAATGTTATCATAGATAAAAAAAATTTAACACCTAGTCGCAACAAAAATTATGTCATTGATAAAATTTTTTTGACACAGTTACAACAAGAATGATGTCATAGATGAAAAGTGATGACATTAATTTGCAACAAAGAATATCATAGATAAAAGTGGATGACACTTAGTTGCAACAAGAGTGTCCTGACCACTATAACTAACCAGTTACTATTATTTTGATTATGCATGTACACTTTTATTATTTTTTTTCTTCTAACATGAACCCATTTCATATGGAACAAGCCAACAGAATCCATTGGCGTGAAAGTCCAGGTTCCAAAGGATAAGAGAAGATGAAGGGAAATGCAGAAAGAAGACATCTCGCTTATTAAAAAGAAAAAGTAAATTAATAATGGCGTCATACGCGTTGAAGCGATTTAAGTAGATCTGGCAATAAACAATGGTACCAGATGAAGTTGTACACCAGTGTCTTTTGCTCATTAGACAAAGACCGGCTGACAATTGTTAATTGGTAACAATGTTTGTCCGTCGGACATTGTTCGACCGTGCAGATTCACATTTATACAGTTATCCATTTTGGACTGAAGAAAGCACACTCCACAACACTTTCTCAGTGCTACTTGACAGACACCAAGTTAACCGCAACACTTAACACTTGTTAGCAGAGGTCTCCCTACATATAGCCTCCGGGTGGAAAGGTCTCTCTCTCTCTCTCTCTCTCTCTCTCTCTCTCTCTCTCTCTCTCTCTCTCTCACCGCAGACACCGCTATTTTTGGGAGCCCTAAAACAAGAAGGCCTGAGACCTATCGCTACCTTCCTGCCTCCTGTGGAATAGACCTTTCTCTGATTATCCCATTTTTCTTCCACCTTGTCAGAGAGAGAGAGAGAGAGAGAGAGAAGAGAGAGAGGAACTTTATTAAAGTATGATCAAATGAAATAGACCTACCATCTGTGAGAGAGAGTATTTTGTGACTAATTCTCACGTGATTTGGGTTTTCCCTTCTCAAATATTAGGCGTCAAATACCGCTCGATGTCGAATTCACTTTACCTTGGGAATGACTTAATACAAAACCGAAAGATATTTGGTAAGTATCTTCCCGGCCAGGAATCGGACCTACTGTGCCTTTTGGCTAAGGAAATGATTCTCATGGTGTAGGGAATCAATATCAAAGGTATTCGATGTTGAATATTCGATAATATGTATATATATTTACATGCTTACACATACAGACAATTATACAGACATACACAAAGAGAGAGAGAGAGAGAGAGAGAGAGAGAGAGAGAGAGAGAGAGAGAGAGAGAGAGAGAGAGAGAGACCCTCCCGTTTTGATGATATATAAATGTCATTGGAAGATCATAGTAGGTTTTGGGCATAATTATATCATTAGGTGAGTGTCTTGCCATATGTGTTTAATTAAAAAAATATTTTGAAATACTTCTTATTATTTATCAAGAGACTATTTTTTTTATGCCTTATTTATTCACATGTTGGCTTGAAAAGGTCGTTAAATCAGATGTAAACTAAAATGAACGTAAAAACATATAATCCCGTATGTGTAAGTTTTTGACAGGTATAAAACAGATCAATTGTGAACTGTTTTGATTTATTTCGGTAGTCTATTAAAAGAAGTAGTAGTAGTAGTGGTAGTAGTAGTCATAGTAGTAGAAGCAGTGGTGAATGGATACGATATTACCATAGAATGTTCCCTTCCGAAATTCCTCTGATAATTGGAGGGTTAACATTCGTCCATGAAAGGAGTTTAGGAAGATTTCCATTTACATAAATTGAGAGAGAGAGAGAGAGAGAGAGAGAGAGAGAGAGAGAGAGAGAGAGAGAGAGAGAGAGAGAGAAGGTTTTACCTCAGGGGAGCCGCAAAATGACTTCTTTGAAGCCTCTCCCTAATAATTATATGATGTAATAAATTTGACATAAAACATGTAATTCGCATCTGTTATTTTGATAACTCCTGTTTCCCTCCCTCTTCTTGCCTCCCACAGTAAACGACTGGCAACCAATGCATAATTATACTCTATTTTTTTTCTCATCTGTCCATCCGCCTGTGGTATTTGCGTATGGTAACATTGCGTCCCGGGCTTTAGATAGATAGTTACATTGCTTACATTCAACAATAATAATAATATCCTATTTCGAATATTAACGGTGTAATTCGCATACTGTAATTTATTAAAACACTGTTTTCAGTTGCAAATGTACTCCCAGATATCCTTTTATTTACCTAAAACTTACACATAGCTTAACTATTGAAAGCCCGGGACGCAGTGTTACCATGCGCAAACACCGCAGGCGGGTGGACAGATGGAAAAAAACAGAGTATAGTTCCTTTTTTAGTTCTGGGCGTGAGTGAGATCTGTTTTAAAAGAAGATATTAAATTTTATCCTAAAAGAAGATATGCGATTTTATTTTAAAAGAAGATATTAGAATTTGGATTTTTAAAGTATAAAAAAGAAAACTAGTATGCAAACTGTACAAAACTAAGAATCTTTTGTAAATATTAAAATGTTCGCATACAGTACTGATCATTTTCTGGGTTTTATCTGAATACTCAACATGTTTGGCCTTGAGCTAAATTAACGCCTATTATTATTGTTCTTATTTTACCACTGTCAGGAGAATTAGAAGCCCTAGATGGCCTTTCTATTCCACTTCTGCTATTTGATATCTAAGAAAAAAACAATATATGCAAAATATTTTGGGGTATATATACCCCTATCCAGCAACATGCCACCGAGTGAGAAACGTTATAGCTTGGCTCCTGTGGGCACCAAAGAGTTGGAAGACAACGACAGGTCCCCTGAGACGAGTGGAGACTTTTGGAAGATAAAGCACAGCAAAGCCCTAAGAATTTCACTGAGGCCCTTTGTAGGTCGGTGTGGGGCAGTAGTGATGAATAGAACCTTTTTGCAATAACCTACCAAAATCCCAAGGAATTATGACCTATTTCGCATCAACGGAACTCCTTAATACGTTGATATAATGCCTTACTACACTAATACTCTTCTCCTTGCATTTTGATACATTTGTATCTATTTATTAATATTTTCCTTTTTAATAAATGAGATCTCGTCTTCCTGTATTTTCCTTTACTTCCTTTTAGTTCTTGCTAATGAACGCCTTCATATTCTTTGGAAGCTTGAACACCGTTAAAAATATATTTTTGTACAAGGTTAAAAATGACTAGGAGACACTTTCGGATACTGCTCCGCATCCCTCTTCAGTCCTCGTTACGGAGGTTCCTTAGTTCAGTTATAATAATAATAATAATAATAATAATAATAATAATAATAATAATAATAATAATAATCCCAACCAGCGTACAACAGTAAAGCGTAACCAATTGTTCACGCCAACTAAAAGAAATAGTGGCCCTTTCAGAGCAAAAGGGGCAGAATAGCCCTTGGGGGGAATACGTAATCCCCGGGGACCCCCGACGTCGAACAAGCGCCATAGATGAAGGAGTGTCCCTTTGACAAGGAGGACCTCCAGCTGGCTTTAGGACTCTATCGAAGCGTCCGGTAATTACTGAAGGATTTTTTTTTTCTCATGGGTGTCCTTCGGAGGGAGAATTCTTCTTAGTCTTCCTTTCACTTGACGATTTGTTCCCCCTAAATCATTTATCTTTGCAGATTCTAAGTGTGTTCAGTTTTTCTTAATTTCGTCTACGTCTTTCATTCATTTGTTAACACTCTCTCTCTCTCTCTCTCTCTCTCTCTCTCTCTCTCTCTCTCTCTCTCAATACCCTTGCTACGGCCCACAACATTCGACTCACACAAGTTGATAGATAATTCACTTGTTCTGTCAGTAGAGGAGCCCTGGGTTTTTAAGGAAGCAGATATATAGGATATATATATATATATATATATATATATATATAATATATATATATTTGTATATTTTATATGAGTATATATATATATCGAGAGAGAGAGAGAGAGGAGAGATAGAGAGAGAGAGAAGATGAGAGAGAGACTGAATTATTTCGATCTGTTAAGAAGGATGTAATCCCACCTGGAACATTGTCTCTTATCATCCAGAGGAGCAGCTATGATATGAGTCTGTGGAGAACCCAAGTCATTTTCATATATATTAAGAACCAGGTGTTAATTCTACTTTCTCTCGTCCAGGTACCCGGGGGGGGGGGGGGGAGGGTCCAGGGGAGGGTTGGGGGGACTTTAAGGCCCCCGCCCCATGCACGCTTTGTTATGTTAATTCGACTGTCTATTTGGCTGTCTGTCAAATCCAGAGGCAGATCTCTCTCTCTCTCTCTCTCTCTCTCTCTCTCTCTCTCTCTCTCTCTCTCTCTCTCTAGAGTTTGCCTTTTGACATTCATGAAATAGTATAAGAAACGATACATATCATGGAGCAGTTTCTTTCAGAATTATTTTTATTGGTATGTTCTTTAGCTATACTATATTGCGTAATCTGTTTTGAATATTTCTAAAAATGTACATTTGTTCCAAAATCAGTTGATATGAAAGAAGCTTGATTTTTAATTTGATATGCAGCAGTATCTATCAAGCTGAATATGCCTTCGCTAAGACTATGGGAATGTCATACAGTTGTCTTTATTTCGTAATTAATATATATTGCAAAAAAATCAAACAGGAATATAGTAATTGTCCAAGTAAGTATTCATACAAAACATTATTTAATATCATTAGGAATTCACATTTCCTTTATCATTCGCTCTTACAAGAGTAGAATACCGTAAAAATCGTCTATACAAAGTGTATGGAAGACACAGATTATTATAAATACATATGATAACTAGCTCAATGAAAGCACATATTACTGTTAGTAGAGACAAAAATGACTGAATGTACCGAACAGAGAGAGAGAGAGAGAGAGAGAGAGAGAGAGAGAGAGAGAGAGAGAGAGAGAGAGAGCAGCCTATAGCGAGTGGCTCTTATTAATGATATGAGGTTACCTGGGGTGATTTATGATGAGTGACGGATCAGGATCGAGAAACTCGATCCAATTAGAGAATCACTTCGGATCACGCAATCTTCTTGGATTCTGAGCTGATTAGCGTGAAGCTTTCGTGTCACCCGATAGCAGCTGCTCGGCCTCTCGGCTGAGACCGAAATGTAGTGAATGTTACCCGAGATGATTCGTTTGGGTATAATTAGACGTTTTTCAAGTCTTTGATGGGTCGCGACTCCGGTTTCATTGCTACTACTACGACGATTACTACTACTACTACTACTACAGTTCGATTCTCGGGCATTCCACTGAGGGATTAGAGATGTGTATTTATAGTGATAGAAGTTCATTCGCGGCGTGGTTTGGAAGTCACGTAAAACCGTTGGTCCCGTTGCTGAATAACCGCTGGTTCCATGCAACGTAAAAACACCATACAAACAAACAAACAACAAACAACTACTACTACTACTACTGATGGTGAACCCATATTAGATGACTTAAGCAACCTGAGGATGTTTTTTACCACTATTTTTACGAAAGATAAAGATTTCGAAGATAGTGGACGGATCAAACTTGATAATGTTAACATCGAATACTAAAGCTACTGCTAAATGTATAGTGAACAGTGATGGCTCTTTGTCGCAATGGGAAATTGTTACCTTTTATATCGTCATAATTGTCACATTAACAGACATAGTCTTTCATTCATTTCCATTGTAGCACTGAGTCGTGTTCGTCGGTTTTTCCACCAATGTCTGCTTTGTATTTTTCATACTAGAAGGGAGATTACATAGGTCACTTGGTTAAGGAGTCGAGTTTCTTCACCCTCAGAGAGAGAGAGAGAGAGAGAGAGAGAGAGAGAGAGAGAGAGAGAGAGAGAGAGAGAGAGAAGGGAACTTATAGGTTCAAAGGTTAATGAAAAAGGGAATTTTGTTTATCTGAAAGAGGCTGAAACGTAGATTCAGAGGAAAATAAGTCACTATCTACCAAGGTTAATGAAATAGGAAGTATTGTGCATATGAGAGAGAGAGAGAGAGAGAGAGAGAGAGAGAGAGAGAGAGAGAGAGCCAAGAACAGGTCCTTGCAACTCTTTTGCCTTAAATGGCATTGACAAAACCACCCCAGTTGGAAATTTCCGCTGGATTGATTGAAGGTCCGCCGACAGGCGATGCAGTACTCCACACCCAATATAGGCTAGCAACATATCAAGGGGTTGGGTGTTAGGTCGGAGAGAGAGAGAGAGAGAGAGAGAGAGAGAGAGAGAAGAGAGAGAGAGAGAGAGGAGTAGCTGTCCAAATCGAAGCACCAGGGAAGACTAGTACACTTTTGCATTTAGAAGACCTTTGAAGCTTCATTTATTATCTTGACAGATGTGGGTTGTGGCCATTTGACAAAAGACGGTCCGGATTATTTAGAGGGGATGTGATTTAAAGAAAGGGGGGAGGCCGGGGCGGGGTGGGGAATATGATATAAATATAGAAACACGACGGCGAAAAAGGGGATGTTCAAACCGAAAGAGTTCCAGCGTGGTCAAAAGAGAGTCAAATTTGACCGAAAGAGGAGGATCTTGTTGCCCTAAAATGGAACGAGGTGACCCAAAAGAGGAAAGTGGTGCCCTAAGATAAATTTCCCGACCAAAAGAGGGAGGCTGTTTCCTAAAGAAGAATGTCGGAACCAAAAGAAAGGGTAGCGTGTCCAAAAGAGGAGCGTCATGTGCAAAAAAGGTACCTTGTGACCAAAAGAGGACCAAAGGTAACAAATTTGACCCCCCGCCCCTCAAAAAAAATGAAATGACCGATAGAGGAAAAAGGTGATGGACTGTCCAAATGGGAACAAAACGACCAAAAAGAGATATTAAGGTTCGACCTAAGATGGAAATGGCAAGGGAAACCTCGGTCTGATAATAAGCCACGCTGATCGGAACGAAGCCTGTTGTGGTTTCAGGTGTCGAGAGGTGGACAGGGCGGGGAAGAAGAGGAAAAGGGGGTGAAAATAAACCGAATAGTGAAACGAATTTTTTTTTTTTTTTTTTTTGTTTTTTTTTTTTTTTTTTAGGTACAGCAAGATAAATGTTTAAATCGATGGTGATTCCGATGAACCTATGATTCACAAACGTGAGATTTTGTGTTAGGATTTTATGACTAATGGCAATATTTTAGTTTTAACTGTTTAGTATGTTAGTTTATCCAGTTGCCGTTTCATGGTATCTCAGTGGCTTTGCATGTTCTATTTGTATATGGCCTTGGTTGATATATAAATATATTTAAATAATAATATAATTATACTAGATATGATATATTATTATATATGTATATATAATTATAATATATATATATTATATTATATATGGATATGTGTGAGTGTGTGTGTGTGTCTGTGTTTATATAATGTGTGCGTGTGGATATTCGCGTTGATCATGTAACTGGAAATAATTCTGCTTTTTTTTTTTTCTTTTACTTATATTATGCATGCACCTGAACTGAATAAAGAGAAAATGCAGCCGAGGGAGGCGATTGAGAGAAGGAAGGGAGAGGGAGCCGCGTTTTCCAACCGGTTTTGAATAGCTGAGGAACGAACCACTTCGCAGGAGACATTCGGGTCCACCTGAAGCGACGGATTGTTGTGATTAGAATTGGACCATTGATTTATTTGGCCCTATTTAAGGTTGGCGTTTCAATTCAGTCCAGTGACTCCAGTCCTTCGATTTAGCCTCCAATTCATTCTTTCGCTTCTTTTGTCCTTCGATGCGTTCTTTCATTCTATACTTCAGACTTCCATTGCGGCTTCGTCAGGTTTTGTCCGTTCCTTCACTTTGCTTATTTATTCTGTGAGTGTCAATCCGGTTCATAATTTATCCCTTCAGTTGGTTAGTTCAGTCTTGAATAGCTTCAGTTTGTGAGTGAAGAACTGGACCATTGATTTCAGTTCTTCGTTTCAGATACTTGAATCCTTCAGCCAGGTCGTCAGTCCAGTTCTTGGGTCAATTTGACATTTCTGACTATATCCATTTAATCAGGTCAGTTGTTCTTCAATGTCAGTTCTTTCTGCCTTTCGGGTTACCCCTACTTATTTATCTTTCCGTCATATTTTGTTTAGCTGAGATCATTAGTTAATATCTTAAGCTCAGTCTTCCTATTCAGTTGTGCAGTTCAATTGTATTATTACTCTTAAAGTAAGCTCGTCATTCCCTCATTTCAGTCTCTTTGCTTAGCAACTCGTTAGTCCTTGGACCAGTTTTTCATTTCAGCTCATTTCATCATTTCCAAGTGTTCATTTCAACTTCTTTCTCCCTCTTCAGTCCGAAAGTTGAATTCTTCAGTTCAAGATAGACTAGTCTTGACTGGCAGTGAATATCGTTGCTGGGAGGAAGTCATTTACCAGTCTGTTTCTCGATCCCGTTCTCGCCGATCTGTTATGGAAATTCACACGGCTGGAAGCGCCCATGAAAAAAGAAATACTTCGGCAGCTATCGCCCCCAAGTTATCCAGTACCTAATTATCGCAACGAACATTAAGCTCTCCAACGGAACAACTTACAACCACTATCCCCCATCACCTAGTCCTTCCCTCCCCCCAACCACCCACCTGGCACCACCCTCCCACCCACCCCATTTTAATAATGGCCTCGAACTCACTCACTACACTGCGAATTTTCACAGCCACCAATTCCCCCAAGTGACCAGCAGCGAACACCGGAGTTGAATCGAGCGCTGTCATTGTTTACATTCAGTTCATTGAATATTCCGTCTGAGTCGAGTGTATGGTGTTCCCTTTTGATTTGTATCGGAGAATTTTTTTTTTGGGGGGGGGGGTGGAGTTGTGTTAGAGGTGGTGGTATTTTTTTTGTTCCTTTCGAAACCGTGATCCATGTAGCACCTCCAGGAGTTGTTGGATATGAATGAGGGTAGGGGAGGCGCTACTATTGTGGTATCCAGGTCGTGTTGTACCTTATAACACTGCCTTCTCCTTCGACAAGTTGTGGGCTTCATAGTTTATCAGGGCATGTTTTACTTTTGAACGGTAGTATTCTACCAAGGTAAAGGTAATGACGAGAGAGAGAGAGAGAGAGAGAGAGAGAGAGAGAGAGAGAGAGAGAGAGATTAAGATTAAGATTAACCCCTGAAAAGCTTTGATACGAACTGCTGCGTGATTGAGACGCTCTTCACGGATAAAGAAAATTAAATCCAATGGCCATAATACGAGGCCTCCTTGCACGCACGAATTCTGACCACATTTACGGAAAAGGAACGAAGATTGAGAAACGGCTGAAAAGAAGGAGAGGTCGACGCCGAAATGACCTTCCCGGATGGCCGCGCGAGGTATGGGGCACAACTTGGATGGAGGTACGATAGGTATGCGAGGGTCAAGGGGATATAAAATCTTGTTTACGGAATTGAATGTTCGTAGTTATGCGTCAGGAATGTTTTCTCTCTCTCTCTATGTCTGCCCATGATGTGAGACCCGAGTTACATAATGTCTTTTGTTACAGTAATAAATTCCTATGTCATTACTGTGCCCAGATGCTGGTATTCAGATGTAACCTCGGGAGATGAAATGGTCTTTCGCTCACCATTAATTTGTTTTCATCTCAAGCTAAGACGCATGCCCCGCCCCCTTTGATGCAATAGTTGCCATGTGTTCCCGGACAGAAGACTGCCATTCTTGAAAACAGTTATGCACTATCACTTTCAACACTTTGTTAATACTGTGAACTTAGCAAGTGCCAATCTTGAAATCATTATTTGTTTGGCTTTTAGGATATGAGAAATATTTTGTTATGTCTTCACCCATCATAAATGCGCTGCTGAATAAAGCTTCTAACAAAACATGAAAATTAAACACCGATGGGTGCTAATGATTGCTGGAAAACTAATTCTAAGGTTTTCGTGTTAGGACTATAAAGGATATGTTAGATAATTAGATAGGTTAATTAATGCGTGCGCGTATGTAATTTTTATGAGTGTGAAATCCACAGAGTTTTACTATAATATTTTCTTATACATTGAATGAGAAACTCAGCGTTATAATGAAGTTACATGTGGCATCATTCAAAGTAACCCAATACTACAACAATAGAGTATTATTGCCCATTGCATTTGTCATCGACATAACTGTGATTGATATTCTAGCCGTTCAGCGCATGTTAGTTATTTGATATGCTCTCTCTGCACGTCTTCGCTTGCTGTGTCTTCCTTTCTGTTTCTCTTTAGCAGATTTTATTGACCAGTTTTTCATAGGCTATATGCTGGGTATTTTAGTTGTATTGTAATGACACTTTCTTTCTGCTATGTGAAAAGGTGGGATTAACATATAATGGAATTTTTTCTTAATCTTCTTTTGTATAATTTAGATCACTGAATATCACGGAACATCATTCGTGATGAAAGATAAAAAATCAATTTTCGTTTTTTTTTTCATTCGTGACCGGCATCATTCTCTCTCTCTCTCTCTCTCTCTCTCTCTCTCTCTCTCTCTCTCTCTCTCTCTCTCTGGTCGAGACTCATAAAGAAAAATATACATAAACCAACATATTCCGACAAAGAAAATGAATAAGGTGAATCTTGTGAATATCCTAATTGATGCATTAGGAAAAAGAATGGCCAAAAGCATGCAAACTGTGTAAGGTTTGGTATAGCATATCATCCACAAAACCTAATCAGAAAATGTGCTGCCTGCAACATTCCGACCCATCCACAGTGTGCTGAGGTAATACAAGATTTGAGAAAAGATACAAGAATTTTTTGTGGCAACATGTCTATCATGGATAGACAATGTTATTAAATCAAGATTGAATGTCAAATAGTTGAGGATGAAGAAGAAGAGGAGAGGAAGAAGAAGAAGAAAAAAGAAGAAGAGAAAACGGCAGAGAAGTAAACAAAAATGAAATGACAGAAAAAAAAATAAGGAAAACGGAAAGAACAAGATAAAAGTATGGATGCAGAGATACTCATTGATACTAACTATGAGGCAATAAAGCAGCATACCTACGAAGAAATAAATTACGATATGACAACAGAAAAGCAAATCCGAAGAGGCTCTACCCAGATCTATACAATGACGGAAAGAGGAAAAATAGACAAGAAAGACAAAATCTGCAACCTTTTGAAAAGAGGGAATTGCAGATTTGGAGAAAGATGTTACTACAAACATCCTAAGATATGTCAAAACTATGAAATATATGGTAAATGTGCATACTTAGATGGATATGGGGATGATTGCAGAGATCTGCATCCAAAAATATGTAAAAACCTAAAAGAAGGAAAAGGATGTAAGTTCGACAAAAAATGCAAATATATGCACCCTGTAGCCATGAATCATAATCAAATAAATAACCAACCAAGTAATAAAATCCAAAATAAGAAAGAAACAAATAAAGAGAGAAATCAAGAATATCAGGTAAAAGAGAAAAGCAAACCACCAATGAGATATGCAGAGGTGTCAGCAAAAAATTTCAAAGCATCAGCTCCGAAATTCTACTCAACGAGATAATAACTGTATTTATTATGCAAGAGATAGTTGCAGAAACGGAGAAAATTGCAGATTCAGACACAAAATGAATAATTATGATGAAGGAAGATCAAATATTATGGAGGAGTTGATTTTTAATGTCAGAATTTCTGGAAATGAAAAAAAGAACAACATACCAGAACAGAAAGAGACATGGGAAAATCCTTATTACTACCAGTATTAAATGAAGGAGAAAAACAGCAAACCATCATAGTGATGAATGCGCAGGGTTTAGTTACGAGTAACTCAAAAAGAAAAATAGAGTACTTAGAAGAACTAACCAAAATGAAAAAGCAAATAGATATAATGAATATAAGTGAAACCTGGTATTCCCAAGAGACTGGGAATGATGATCAAAAATAAAAGGGTTCCAAACTTATAGATCAGATAGAAAAAATAGGAATCAAGGGGGAACCGCAATATATGGAAGACAAAAAACAAGGAAAAATATATGAGAAATATAGTAACTCAGAATGTGAACTAATAGCGGTAGAATTTGATCTGAAAAATTGATGAACATAGTAATATATAGACCTCCTAATACTAAAGAGTTTGACTTAATAATTGAAAAATTGGATGATATATGTAGAAATCACAAGGACTGGACTATTCTCCTATCTGGTGACTTCAACTTTTCCCTTTTTCGTAGAATGGAAGAACGAATAGGAGATTGTGGTTGTACTTATACATATAAAAAGAGAGTAATAGTAGTGCAGAAGATAAGAGGCAATTTGAAAAAGCTATTAGATATGCTACTAGAATACAACATTCAACAAATAATCACCTGCCACAAGAAAGGAAAATACTTTAGACCTAGTATTTGTGAACGAGATGAATTATGTTAAAGAAATAATAGTTTATAATGCGAGTATTTCAGACCATAATGTCATAGAATTAACAGTTCATTCCAAAGCAAGTGGAAATAGAGATAAGCAAGAAATGAAAAAGTGGGAAGGATATGGAAAATACAACTTCTACAGTAAAATATAAAATGGTCAGAAATTAATGAAGAATTAAACAAAGATTGGGATAACATTTTCGGTAGTGATGACATAAGGGTAAATACGGAGATATTATATAAAATATTGGAGATAATAGTGGAAAAATATATACCGAAGAAGAAAAGTAAACATCATTCATGCATACCAAGAGACAGAAGGATCTTGTTCCAGAAAATCAGAAAATGGAAAAAAGGTCTTGCAAAAGAAAAAAATGCATGGAAAGTTATAGAACTAAAAAGTAAGATAGAAAATGCAGAACAAAGATTATACAATCAAGAAAAGAAAAATGAAAAACGGGACTTGGAAGAAAAACCCTATTAAATATCAAGCAAAACCCCAAACTATTATACTCATCTATGCGAAGAGTATGAATAAAAGAAGAATAGAAATAGGCCCTATGAGAATTGAAGGGAGATTAACGAATGAAAAAAGGAAATTTGCAACATACTGGCAGAAACGATATAAGAGAGAATTCACCCTAGAATAGATAATGAAGATAATGATATAGAAGTAAGGGATGAAATAGTGAATATTTAGCTGACATAGATATTAATGAAGCTGATATGTTGCAGGCTATTAATGAAATTAAAATGGAGGGCTGCTGCAGGGGCCAGATGGAATTCCTGCTAATTTTTGTTAAAGAAAGTAGTTCATTCTATCGCCAAAGCCACTTGCAATATATTAAGAACAAAGTGTAGATACAGGCAAGATATGATGAGCACAAATTAGCATATATACCCCTACTTTCAAAAGTGGATCAAGACTAGAGGCAAGTAATTATAGGCCCTGTGAGTCTAACATCACATATATGAAATTGTATGAAAGGGTAATGAAGAAAAATATTATGAAACATTTAATAAAAAATAATTTGTTTTTAATAAAGGACAACATGGTTTCGTACCCGAAAAAGTAACACAAAACCAACTGTTAGTCACCGTGAAAACATATTCAAAAATATGAAAAGCGGAAATGAAACAGATGTGGTTTATTTAGACTTTGCAAAAGCTTTTGATAAAGTAGACCATAATATATTAGCGAAGAAATTAGAAAACACAATATCGTGGATAAAGTAGGAAGATGGTTAAAAGAATTTTTACACAACAGAAAACAGATAGTTATTGCAAACGACGAGAAATCGATGAAGCCAAGGTAATATCCGGTGTGCCGCAAGGTACGGTGTTAGCTGCAATACTGTTTGTTATTATGATTGAAGACATAGACAATAATGTTAAGGATTCGTAGTGAGTAGTTTCGCAGATGACACAAGAATAAGTAGAGAAATTACTTGTGATGAAGATAGGAACGCTCTACAAAGAGACCTTAACAAAGTATATGATTGGGCAGAGGTAAATAGGATGGTATTTAACTCTGATAAATTTGAATCAATAAATTATGGAGACAGAGAAAGAAAAGCTATATGCATATAAGGGACCTAATAATGAGACCATCACAAATAAGGAAGCAGTTAAAGACCTTGGTGTGATGATGAATAGGAACATGTTACGCAATGATTCAAAATAGCAACTCTGTTGGCAAAATGTAAAGCAAAAATGGAATGTTGTTAAGGCACTTCAACAAGAAAAGCTGAACACATGATTATGCTTTATAAAACATATGTTCGTAGTCCACTTGAATATTGCAATATGATATGGTACCCACACTATCAAAAGGATATTGCACAAATAGAGAGTGTACAAAGGTCCTTTACAGCTAGAATAGAAGAAGTTAAGGACCTAGAACTACTGGGAAAAGACTACAATTCTTAAAATTATATAGTCTAGAAAGGAGGAAGAGAACGCTACATGATAATTCAGGCATGGAAACAGATAGAAGGAATAGCAGAAAATATCATGGAACTAAAAATATCAGAAAGAGCAAGCAGAGGTAGATTAATAGTGCCCAAAACTATACAGGAAAAAATAAGGAAAGCACACAGGACATTAATCCACTACGCACCAGCATCGATAATGCAGGTCTATTCAATGCGTTGCCAGCTCATCTGAGGAATATATCAGGAGTGAGCGTAGATGTGTTTTAAGAATAAGCTCGACAAATATCTAAACTGCATCCCAGACCATCCAAGATTGGAAGATGCAAAATATACCGGAAGATGTACTAGCAACTCTCTGGTAGACATTAGAGGTGCCTCACACTGAGGGACCTGGGGCAACCCGAACAAGATGTAAGGTCTGGTAAGGTAAGGTCTCTCTCTCATGAAATTAATTAACAATTGAAATGTAAAGTTACGGGCACAAATTGATTGCCCGTATTCGGCAGGCCGACAGGAGAGAGAGAGAGAGAGAGAGAGAGCAATGACCTCAACAAGTAGCAGTAGCAATGATAAAAGAAAAAAACAGTCAAGTAGACGATGTACACACAGGAAATGACACGAATCGGGGTCCACTTTCTCGAAGGAAAAACCTCTCCATTGATCGCTTTGTGCTATATTGGGTTGAACCCAAAAGAGAGAGAAAAAAAAGAGGTTAGATTTAAGCGCGTCTCTCTCTCTCTCTCTCTCTCTCTCTCTCGTCACCCACCCTCCAACCCGGTTCTTACACTCCAAATGTGCTATTTAATCCTGTTTTTATAGGGTGTTCGAATTCCGGCGGGCTGTCGCTTCACACCGTCCTGCGTTGCTGCTATGGCGGTAGTTACTGGCCAGATTTCTCTCTCTCTCTCTCTCTCTCTCTCTCTCTCTCTCTCTCTCTCTCTCTCACATGTTACACAAGTGTTATTCCAATTTTTTTATTCACTGTCTCTCTCTGACGTTTCCGATCCTTTTATTGTTATTTGTTTTAGTGGAGGTAGTTTCAGTCCGCTGACCCGAAATTTTCATCGTAATTTTATTAAACGAAGTTGTTAAAAGATTCGTTCATATATTTGTGGATGATGTTATAGTTCGCTGAACTGAAATTTCAGGTTAGCGGACTAAGACTTCATTAACAAAATCATAACCGAATTTTTTTAAAACAGATTTTAAAAATTCGTTCATGTTTTTTTACTATAGTTTTTGTCCGCTAACTTGAAATTTCATTGTTATTTTTTTTAAATTGTTAAAAAATTAGTTTCAATCCGCTGAACTGAAAATTCATTGTAGTTTTAAAAACGATGTTGTTACAAAATTTGTTTATGTTGTTATTGATGAAGTTTTAGTCCGCTGAACTGAAATTTCATTGTGATTTATAAAACGAAGTTGTTAAAAAATTCGTTCATGTTTTTGCTAATAAGTTTCAGTCCGGTGGACTGAAAATTCTTTGTGGTTTTTAAAACGCTGTTGTTAAAAAATCCGTTATTGCTTTTATGGATGAAGTTTGTCCGTCGAACTGAAATTTCATCGTAATTTTTGAAATTTTTATTTTTTTATTTTTTCAATTCTGTCTTGTTTATGTGGAAGAAATTCTAGTCCGCTGAACTGAAACTTCAGTGTAGTTTTTAAAAAGAAGTTGTTGAAAAATTCGTCCATGTTTTTGCCAATGAAGTTTTAGACCGTCGGACTGTAATTTCATCGTAATTTTAATTGTATCGCTTTTGTGGATAAAATTCTAAGTTCGCTGAACTGAATTTCAAGATAGACTTTAAAACTGAATTGTTAAAAAAAAACTAATAAAAGAAAGAATTCTTCCTCCAGTATGGCTCCTTTCGTCTAATTTTTGGCTCTTTCGGCGAGCCAGGAATGGCTTTGACGATAACGGGCCTTTTAGGAGAACTTCACGAAATGAAAGAGGCAGAGATGAAGCCCAGAGCCTACGGCGCATTTCCGGAAATCCTCCTTTTTCATTTTTCTCGTAGCAGCGGGACCTTTGCCAAAAATCTCGTTGGGTCGGGAATGTCAAAAGGGAGAGAATGTCAACACACACAAAACTACAATACCGAAGTTCTTTTCATTTTTTACACGCGTGCCGCCCAGTATATATATATATATATATATATATATATATATATATATATATAATATATAATATATATACATAATATATATATATATATATATCGCATAAATACATACATATATATTATGTATATAGACACAAACATATTATGTGTATATATATATATATATATATATATATATATATATATATATATCTTACGTGTGTATAAGTGTTAAGTGTAAAATGTGCTTGGATGTTAGCGTATATAGATTCATTTGTACAGAATGTGTAAATTACTTTCCCTGACTAGTATCCGGCAAAATATCGTTCACTCTTTTTATGGAGTTAAATTTAAAAAAAAAGAGCATTGATGTAAACATTGTCGAAAAATCTGTTCGAGAGAAAAAAATGTTAATTGTTAAATAACTCTCTACACACCACAACGCTTTTTTTTTTTTTTATCTATTATTTAGAATAGGAAAAACTTGGACGAAACGGGTCTGAAGAACTTGTCGGGTAACGAAGTCAAGAGACAATCGGTGTCCAAGGGAACTTTGGTAAAGATATTTTCTACTTATCAGTCTTTCTTCAAGATGGCGGCATTCATAGCACGAAGAGCTGTAGTACGAGTATAGTCAGCGTCAGTATGTGTATGTCAGTGGTGATAGTTAGCACATATTATTCTCTCTGCACTGCGAACTAGTACATCTCTATATTTATTAAGGGAGGTGATGTGCTTTATGTGTCTTGACTCTATATCTCGTGTATAATAATAATAATAATAACACGGATTGTAGATACGTCTAAAAAAATTCGTATCTATCACTGATATGGTTACCTCGTTGTGTCATCATATCTGATCCATTTTTTTTTATTTTTTAACTTTGCACATGCATACGCAATACGCAACCCCTACCCCTCCCCCTCCCTCCTCCCCCCTATACTTGGAGGAAACAGCGTAGAGGAGTGGGGAGACAGTAATCAAAATGAAGTCCATGTCACATATTCCTTTTTATTGCCGCTCTTTTAGAAAATATGACAACAACAGGTTAAAAAAAAAAAAAAAAAAAAACAAAAAAAAAAAAAAAAAAAAAAGCCGAGATGAGTAAAAAAACTGGTATCCCTCCGAGCATTCGAATCCAGTTTTGAAGTCATTACCGTATTGGTTGTGGGCTATGATTATTACAAGGAGAGAGAGAGAGAGAGAGAGAGAGAGAGAGAGAGAGTATTCATGAATGCACTATTTTGTACATATACTTCAAAAGGTTTGTGTAATGTAAATGACATACTTCAACCTTGAAATGATAGTAAACTTGTTGCAGTGATTTTTGTTTCGGAATACCATTTTCTACAATTTTTTTCTTGCTTTGATTTATTTTAATCAGTGCAGTTGATTATTCTGCACATTTTCTTGCCGCGTTTTATCATCGGTTACATAGTGTAAAATAAGCTAGCGTTCAAGTGTATAATTCCGGAGTCGAAGGTTGTATGGGGCAGTGACGATTGTGTTCATTTTCTCCCGAGCCAACCCTAATCAGAGGAAACGGCTGAATAATGAAAAAAAGTGTATGTGTTATGCATGTGTCTATATGTATATGAATGTGTATTTTTGCACGCATATGCCAAATACTGGAACATGACCTTTATCCACAGCCTCTCATCCATTTTCGCTTTATTCCATCGTCTGATTTACGAACGAAAAACCATATTTCAAGTGCTGACGACCGTAGTGACTGCGACGCCTCATTATGCCATCACCTCATATTGAGTTATAAGCGCCTCAGTGGCGTGGTCGGTATGGTGTTGGCGGACCACCTCCGTGGCCGCGAGTTCGATTCTCGGGCATTCCCGTTGAGGGTTCAGATATGTGTATTTCTGATGATAGAAGTTCACTCTCGACGTGGTTCGGAAGTCACGTAAAGCCGTTGTCCCGTTGGTGAATAACCACTGGTTCCATGCAACGTAAAAACACCATACAAACAAACAAACAATCATACTGAGTTATGAAATTGACAAAGGCGTCAGCCTCTTAAAATACAAAAACTCCCAACCCGGTGCCTGAAAGACCTGAAACGTCTTTTGTTGGCTTAAATAAAAAATAAAAAAGTAAACAAAAAAATGGCAGGGTGGTCGGGGTGAGGTGTCTTAGCGGCGTTCTCGAAGCTATGGCCCTCCGGCCACCACTGGCAAGATTTGCTGTTAAAAATTCGAGAGACGATTTTCACTGAGAACTCTGGGCCAGAGTCAAAGCTCTGGGCTGTTGTATGTGTATGCGTGCGTGCAAATGTAAAAATATTTATGTATGCGAGGGGTTACTTGGAGTGTTTTTGTGGATTTGTACGTACACACACACAAGCAGTCGTTATATATGTATTTCTGTATATATTACACAGAAACATTATATATTATGCGTGTGTGTGTGTTTGTGGTTGTGTGGAGAGAGAGAGAGAGAGAGAGAGAGAGAGAGAGAGAGAGAGAGAGAGAGAGAGAGAGAGAGAGAGAGAGAGAGAGAGTTAAATAAGCGTTTATTCACTTTTTTCCTAACAGCTATAGAACCTGTAACAACATCTTAATTAGTTGTGTGTACTTTCCCCGTAAATACAAGAAAAGGACTTTCCATTTCTACGGTGCATTATCCTCCCTGAAAACGGCGATGTCGAGATAAGTGAAGAAAGAGCTCTTGTAGCCTTATAAAGCAAAGCTCCAGCAGCAGTAACAGGAACTCCGACGACGACGACGTCCCATTCATGGAAGTGATTCAAGTGTTGCAGCCGGACCGGGTCTGGGAGCGAAAGAGATCTCCCCATTAAAGCCAGATAAGACGGCCACTGCAAGGATATCGCGTCGTGTCGTCTTATCTGTCGATCGCCTTCGTTTCGAAGAGAAAGCAGATAAAAACGAGATCGCTGGAAGTTGTTCGGTTCCGTTTTTGCAAAAGGAAAAAAACTTTTGTTCCGAAAAAGTTGTTAATGCTTCCTAAGTGTCGTAGTTAAAGGGACTTCGTGAATGTCATTCACTCGCAGCCTCAGTTCCTTAGGCCTCATTGTGACCTATAATCAATCAAGCAGAACTCCGAAGGTCTCCTCCAAAGTTCCTCTTGCCCTCATTGGTGACCACAGGAGCTGATATGTCAAAGACGTTGTTATTATAAAATTTATTCTTATTGAACAAGCCCACAGGGGCCACTGACTTGAAATTCAAACTTCCAAAGAATGTGGTATTCATTAGGAAGAAATAAGAGGATGCAAAGGGAAATATAGAAAGGAGAGATCTCGCTTATTAAAAAAGAAAAAGTAAAGTAATGAATAGACAAAAATGTACTAAATTGCAAGGAGAATAGTATTAGCTATTTATTCATGATATTCCATCCAGATACTGACCAAAGCGTTGCACAGACATCGTTAATGGGTCGAGCTTAATGGATCTTGTAGGCCTGGAGTGATTGCAAATATGATCGGTTCAAGACGCGTAAGACAAATGAGGTTGCTTCGAGAGATTTGTAGTCGTGAATACCGGTTGTTTTTCTAGAATCAGTGAATGGGGTGGGTTGCGGGCTTGGAGAGTGTATGTCTGGCAAGTTTGAACGCTAAATATTGTCTGGTTAAAACTGTAAATAAATGGGAATCATATCAGTGAATACAAGTCTTCCTGTATTCCAGAATATATGTATATGACGATACATTCTGGATTACAAAAGGTCAATGCCATCCACAGCTCCTGTATTACAGAGTTACTTCGCTCTTCTTAAATGCAATTTGCTCTGGACTGTGGGGAT